>NW_010972436.1:22843881-23075408 GCF_000737465.1 Haliaeetus leucocephalus | reverse complement strand
TGAAGGGGGGGGGGGGGGGGGGAAAACATGCTGTGGAACCTGCAGCAGAGAGGGGAGCGGGATGTGAGAGAAACACCTATGTAGACACCCAGGTCAGTGAAGAAGGAGGGGGAGGAGGTGCACCAGAGGAGGGGATGCCCCTGCAGCCCATGGTGAGATGGCAGGCTGTCCCCCTGCAGCCCGTGCAGGTGAGCAGGGGAGCAGATGCCCCCAAAGATGGCCATGACTCCATGGGAAAGCCTGTGCTCGAGCAGTCTGTGCCTGAAGGACTGCAGCCCATGGAAAGGATCCATGCTGGAGCAGTTTGTGAAGTACTGCAGCCCGTAGGAAGGACTCATGTTAGAGAAGTTCATGGAGAACTGTCTCCCATGGGAGGGACCCCCACGCTGGAGCAGGAGAAGAGTGAGGAGTCCTCACCCTGAGGAGGAAGGAGCAGCAGAGACAACATGTGATGAACTGACCGCAACCCCCATTCCCCGTCCCCCTGCACCGCTGGTGGGGAGAGGTTGAGAAAATCAGGGGCACAGTTGTGCCCAGGAATAAGGGAGGGGTGGAGGGAAGGTGTTTTAAGATTTGGCTTAATTTCTCATTATCCTACTCTGATTTGATTGGTAATAAGTTAAATTAATTTTCCCCAAGTTGAGTCTGTTTTTTGCCCGTGAACATAATTGCTGAGTGATCCTTCCCTGTCCTCACGTTGACCCACAAGCAAGCCTTTCATTATAATTCTCCTCCCCATCCCATGGGGTGGGGGGGAGTAGTGAGCAAGCAGCCTCCTGGTGTTTTGTTGCCAGCTGGGCTTAAACCACAACACTGACTCTCAAATGCTTTTGATGCGAAAAAGCAAGGAATGGGGCAACAGTTTCTAGCCCAACATAAACAGGACTATATTTCTTTAAGTAGCATGGCAAGTTCTCTGGCTGCCCAAATCTTGGCATACCTCCAAGAGACAGAAAAAAATGAAGAGTCCCAACTACTGCTACCAGGGAGAGGCAAGCCTGATGATCTAGCTGCAATAAGACAGGTTTATAACATGTCTCCCTTGCTACTCCCTTCACATCACTAGAATCTCAGGTAGTGCTCCTTCTGTATCAGAGGCTGTAAGGCAGATCTTGAACAAGGAATTCATCACTGGTTTTGTGTACTTGTTTGACAACGCAGCCAGTGAAGAGGCAAACCAAGGTAACTAACTACTTGAGTCACACCAACACCATGTCAAATAGCGTGCAACCCACTCTCAAGTCCAGCAAGTTATAACCCTTTCTTATCTGAAAAATACTCTTCAACAATGACGGGAGGTGCTCACACTGTTTCCCCCCCGCCTTTATTCACTCTCAGCTTCTACTGAAAGTCTTTGGATCCCAGGTAATGCAATAAGGTCCACTGGAGAAGTCTAACCACCCAATTTTCACCTGAACAGTGGCTTGTGATACAGTATTTGGGAACACAGAAAAAACACAATACTAAGTTGAAAATACAACTTTGCCACAGAAAGCTCTTTGGGCAACCCTCCTCTTCCACACTGTCAGCATCATCTTCAAAGGATTTATTTCTATGGCCTGAAAACTTTTGCAAACTAAATTGGAATCAAGGACTCTAGCATTCACACCCAAATCCCACGATCATCACCTTGATAATACAAAAGCTGTACAAGCTATATATTCTCCAAACACGTCATGCACTTTTGCTTTGAAGCAATTCACACCCAGATGGCAATGACATTTAAACACCTTCAACTGAGGAGAAGTAATTCTTCCCAAACAGAAGATCCAAAGCAAAGAAATTTCAGGGAGGTGGACCAATTTTCCACAGAATCTCCACATCAGCTTTCCAAGCAGTCAAGAGGAAATTGAAAAACACTTCTCCTAACTTGCAATCTAGGGATGATACCCACTATCAGGAAACAGTTAAAGTTCTCACAGGAATTGCTCTCTTTATGTTTCCCAAGAAGTGGCCAACAAAACTCTGGGAAGGATATTAAACATTAACTTCCAATTCCTTTTTTTTTTTTTTGTTTTCAAATAAAGCTGTAATGTCCCATCCAGACATCTTTTTAAGTCATGGAAAACTACAGTCCTGTACAGGAGCTATTTTGAAAAGTTAAAAACCTCTTTTGTAGTGCATATATATAGTTCAGTTTTTATAAATTGGCCCGTCTGGAGGGACTAAACTGTATGCAAGACTACAACCAACCATCTCAGCATGATGACTGTTGCATTCAAATTTATTTTCCAATTATTTTCTTCTTTGGTCTATGAATTTGGTAGAAGTATTTCCTCCTTGAAGGACTATGTCTTTAAAAGAAAAAAAAAAAAGGCTACTTAAGGACTTAACAAAAAAGACTTTTGCCTAGGGCAAGGGCCAAGCAGGTCTTGAAGAGAAGAACTTCCTCCTTTAGCTTAGTACACCCTCAAGAAAAGCAGAGAAAAATTGGACAAACCTGTTATTAACTGAGTGGCTACATTTGCTTTAACATCTGAAAAACCCCAACCAAAAACATCCCCAAGCAGCTCTTCTAGCTCCTGTTGAATTTTGGAAAGCTTACATGAAACCAGATAAAAATTCAGTTCTCTTCTCCATTCACAGGAGATGGAAAGGGAACACTCCTGCTAGATGATGTACTACTAGTGGCCATAGATTGCTTAATAAAATTTAAGAGCTGATGGAGTAACACCCTTCAGACTCAAGCCAAACTCCAGAAATAATAGGTAGGGTCTTATCCTCAAGTTAAAGTATGCAGGCACATGTTTTAGATTTCTCCCCAGAAAGCAGGTACTATGTCCACATGCAGAAGTCTTCCCCATACCACATCCACACGAAAAGGTTGCAATCCAACTGAAGACACCACACCAAGACCTCAACTAATACTCTGTGTCAATATGCCCATACTGCAGCCAGCAATTAAGGGCTCTCCTCCTCCCTCTACCACCACACACATACTGATTTAATCAAGACCTCTTCTGGTCTGCTCATCCATGACAGCTGCTGGTCCATGATTATAGTCAAACTGTTACTCCATCTCAATAAGGTACTCTGCTGATACTTACTTCCACCTGCTGTTTGAGGGGAGCCTAAGCATTCTAGTAAAAAGAAAAAGAAAAAAAACCCCACAGCTCTGTTTTTGGGGGGGAAGGGAGGAGATTTAAAAAAATTAAAAAATAATCACTTCAAGCCAGAATTTCTGCTGCCAGATTTCATGCCACAATGGGTTAAGAGTAAGACATTAGGTAAGCCTCATTGGCAGAGCCATTGGGACCAGCTGCATCGGGAAGGTACAGAAATTCTTTCACAGATTAAGATCTTGTCAGAAAAAGTGGTAGTGGGGTGGGGAAGGCAAGAAGAATGATGCATGACTTTCACTCAGCTGAGCACAAACACCTTACCTACACCCTGTGTAGAACAAGAAATTTCTGCTTAATTGGTACAATGAATTCATAGTATCTTCTTCCAAGATCCAGGAATGAATGTTTCCAATTGGTTTTGAGAGCTGCAGGAATTAAGCTCCTATGCTTGTTGTGTACAAGCAACAGGAGCAGCTCTGAAAAAACACAAGTCTTCTCATATTATGCTACTGATTCCAGCCTGATCTCAGTGAAGGGAGCTTTTACGTGGCCTGCTCAACTGCCTCAGCCCACATGCCAGTTAGAAGCTAAATTACATTATTCTCTTACAGTTCTGTGGGACTGGTAAGCAAGGAGGGGTGTTCACACTCCTCAGAAATGCAGACAGTATATTAGTTTAAAATTTAGCAAGTTTGACAAGGAAAAACCTCAAAGCCAATTAAGGAAGAGACAGTCAACCCTCTTGTAAAACTGTGAGAACTCTGTTGTGACAGCAGACCCACAGTCTGCTGTGTGTTTCTGGAAGCAAAAGATTCTACAGCATTCTTCCTGGAAGCCTGGTCTATCTGATTACCTTGGAGAGAGGCAACACCCCAGTCAAGAATGACCTGGAGGGAACAAGAACAATAAATTCATTTACTGAATAGAGTCAGCACAAGGAAGAGAAATACAAAGTCCTATTCCACTCTTCTAATGTGGAATCCATTGCATGCTCTGCAGAAGTTAGAAGTTATATTTACTTCCAGCTTGTTAAACCACTAACAAAGTTTCCAGAAGACTCTTCCAAATATATTTCTAGTTATGTGGTAGAAAAATAAGTACTGAGCTCTTAATAGCACGTGACATTACTGACAAAAGCCTACATTAGTGATAACATCTGGTCCATTACCAACTTAGATAATTTCATTAAACAGAAAGGTTAAATAATCTAACCTTCAGGTCACACAATTGTCCAAGATTTCTTCAGGATATAAAAGGAAACAGCCTTTAGGATTTTGAAAGCTTATTTTGATGACTATTTCCACATAAACCAATAAAAATCATGTTTATGGAAAAGTGCTGGACAAATACTTTAAAAAACAGGTTCAAGGCCATGGTGAGCAAAAGCTACATAAGTTTTAATATTAAAACATGGATTTACTTTTAACAGGTAAGAATATCACTTAGCCAAAGCTTAGATAGAGCTTTTCACCCCACGAAAGCTTATACAAACTTCACAAGACACAGCCACTACATTTGCTAACATACCATTCCTGGGACTGCAGATTGCTGCTTGACACAGAGCAGGGAAGTCCCTGTCTTATACTTACCTCTTACATTCCTCTTGGAGGGTTAATTGCTCTGCACTACAAAATGAGCTAATTCTTCTCATCTTTATGTAGGCTGGGCAAAGTCAAAACAAATTGATAAATTTGTATGAAGGTCAGACAAAAATCTGGCCTTAAGTAAGCTTATAGAGTTAAGCTTCAGAGACTGCTATAAGCTAGGTAAGAGCCATTTGCTTTAAAAATTCAAAGAGTGCAGGATGGGGGGGATGGGAAATGCACTGGTCTCTAAAGAAAACATCACAACATCAAACATATGCAGTAACAAGGAAAAAAGTGAAATCACCTTAGTAGATGATGTTAGTTAGACAAAAGTAAGCCAACTGATACAACATGAACAAAGTGCTATATTTTGTTGACATTTTAATACAGGAATTACTAAAATTCCATTTTCCTTGAAAGCATTATTAGCAGTTTCAAATGAAAAGAAAAGATCAGATTGCTGTGTCACTGTATGTGCCTGATACAAGTTAAAACCAACAAACAAAGTAAAGGCAGATCTGGCTGTCATCTTATTTCCCCAGATCACTGCCACATTAAATACATTAACACTAGTAGAGTATTCAAACACTCTCCTGAAGACACAAGCTGGTACCCAGTAAATCTGCATTCAGCTCACTGCTTTCCTTAAGTCTATTATAAAAATAATCCAGATCCATTTATTGAATAATTAGAATGAAAAAGAACAATAAGTGAATGCTCATTCACAAGTAGCCCTTCAGGGGACAACCATCCTAACCCCCTCAAAACGGCTGTGAAGTCTTTGTTCTCTTACTGTTTGCATCTTGGGAGATGCACAAGAGATTAGAAAAAGACAGTTTATCCACTGTGAGCCACACACTGTTGCAACTTGCCCAGTTTCCCCACCATCCAGAGAGTCAAATTTCCAAACTTCACAGGATAGCTCATAACATCTAACTGTCTCTTGACTCCCTTCCTGGTCAGATCAGACTTTAAAGAAGTTTTTAATGTGCATCAAGCAAAGATAGCATCTTCTCTAGGAAAAGCAAAAGGCTGAAGCTTGTCACGAACAAGGAATATTCATGGGTCACAGGCAGGGAAAAGCCACAGCACTGAAGCGAGTTCAATATGATTCTATAAATATTTATGAGAAGCAAATACTTACAGGCTACATCTGTATTAGTAAACTAAAAGGGTGAAAGAACAGCCCACTGTCAGTCTAAATCTAGCACTCTCCCAGACAATATCTGCCACTTCTCAGGGTGCAGTACAGGCTAGGGACCATTTCAATTAGGCAGACTAGATGCAGATACTCTGTTTTGGGGGAAATATAAACTAAGCTATACTAACGCAAACTGAGCTGTGCCAGTTGGCCTCAGGCAGGTAAACAGACCTTGGCTCAGTACATTTTATTTATTTAGTATAGATGTTGCTCAAGTCTGTGCCAAGTGGCACATTCTCCAGCTGAAGCGCAGCACAGTTCACCCTTACCATATGATCTGATGCCTAACGGAAGCGCATGACATATACCACTGCTTTCACAATAGCCAAGTGTAGGTGCCAGTTGCACAGGTGTATTCTTGACACGCAAGACCAGACTGGTGTGCTAGCCCTAGAAGCAGCAAGATGTTTGGTAGCTGCTGGAATTGAAAGGCCCCTGTGCCTTCTGACTGACAAATAAGAAGGATTGAAGAGACTGTCAGCCCACTCCTGCTCTTTATTAGCTACTATTTCTGCTATTGAAGGCCTTCTTTCTGTTTCCAGTGTAATGGCACCTTACCAGCTCCTCTCTTATTCAGGGTTAAAGCAAGATTCCTTACAAATCTTTACACTAAATCCTCAAAGACATTGAGACTAAACATTTATTTCTACGAATAGATGTTGCTTCAGCAGTATGACTTGTGCCATATTATATAAGTTAACAACTCCCACAGCTAACAACAGTTTTAGAATACTTTCCACAGTATCTCATGAATAATTTTCCAGGGTAAAAACATATGATGCGTGCTGTGATTGCTGACCAGTAGAGGGAGACGGGATACTGTTCTCAAATAAAAATCCAACGGCAGAATCTTTCAAAGGATGCCATTAGAACACAACACAGCTCCATTTTTTCTTCTTCTTCCATTGATTGCTACTAGCTTATACTAAGAAAATGAAAGTGAGCCCTTAGATATTCTGTTTTAGCTCTAGCATTATTAAAAACCTGAATTCAAATCTTTGGAGAACTTTTTCAAGGCAGCAGGCTTTTGTTTTGGTTTGGTTTTTTACATTAGGAGAAACACTAATATGGTTAGGGGTGAAACAGATCCAGGAAAGACAAATATCTGCAAAATCCTCTCAGTTCGAGAGCTTTCATGGACACTGAATGTTTCACAAAGCTGTGTACTACATTTTCAAAGTAAGAACTGATACAAAGTCCTGCAGTACTGGAAAATAAATAATGTATATATTAAAAATTAAAAACCAATATTTTAAAAGTGTTTGACTACCCTTACTAGGTACATTCTCCACCATGTACTTATTCAGCTGTTCAAAAAAAAAAAAGCAATTAAATTTTTATATTCCAGACACATGTATATGTACCAGCCACACTGATCAAGCTGAAGAAATAAAATGTGTTTTGAAGATACTGAAGGTGGAACATTAATACAAGGTGCTAGGTAAAGAACTACAAAGGTAAATACTGAAGGGAAGTATTTAGAAGTCCTCCCAGCAGCGTAGCCCAGGATGAGCACTCACATAAACCTGTTTAATGATTTCTTAGATAACCCTCTAATTTACCAGTTTTGCGAAACCTGTGAAGTTGGAAGACTGTGACAATGCTGGAAGAGGATTACTGCTTTACAATAATATTATGACTTTATAAATTAAGAGTAATGCAACTGGGATTAAATGTAATGGTGCAAAGTAAAAAAAATGCAGTTCAGAGAAAAAAAAGCTCCTCACCAGTAATCCAGGTTCAAGATATTGTCCACATTTATCATATACTAAAGTCTGAATGAATAACTACAGACTTCCCTTCTACCACCACTGCCTTCAAATACCTGGAGAAGCAGACTGAGAATATGACCCCATGATCATAGACCAAGGCATGCCTTGTTCTCCTCCAGTTGTAATCCATGAACATCATCATGGATCCCAAATAAGACAGGGATTTTGGTGGAGTGTTGGTGAAAGTTTTTCCATTACCATTAAGTTACCTGTTTTCCTTTATGGTGAAAATTCACAAGGTTCATTCACTCACTCTGCTTCTCCAATTATTACCTCATGCTGGCTCACCAACTGAAGATGAAACTCTAACTTCTTTACGTTAACAGCATCATCCCAACGCAGCTCCAGCAATGAAAACTGGTTATCTGGCAAGATTTTATGTAATTCATCAGGAGACCCTGGGAATCCAAAAGGAATGGGTGACCTGCCCCCATGGCCCCAAGGTTAACTGGTTCATGGAATAAAGAAAATTCACCTTTCCAATTGCAACAGTGACTGAGCTCAAGCCTTTGACCCAGGTGACCACTGACAGCTGAGAACTCAACAGGTTGTGGGTCATGCCAACAAACTGCAGGTACCAACTCCCAACAGATTATCTCATAGTGTGAGAATAAATATCCCCTGGAATCAAAAAAGAAGCTAATAGTCTTTGAGAAGAGAGCGACAGTAAACACTACCATCCCAAATTCAACCTTTCAGGTCAAAGGAGTCTGAATTCTTTAGTTCAGAGTGGAGAGTCACTCTCTTTTGGGCAGAAGAAAGGAAAAACTGCAGACCTTTTTCCCTCTGAGACAGTGAAAAAGTCAACACAATCAACCTCCCAAAGAAGCAACCTTCTGAGAGACAGAGAAAGAAATCTCTGAAAAGGAATGTAGCAAAAAGTATTCATTAGTATTATATCTAAATGTAACAGATACTCTTCATTAGAGCTTACAGTGCTTGCACAATCAGAATCCACGTGACTGGTGAAACGCAAGAGAAGATGCAGTTGAAAGACTATTATCAAAACAGTCAAGAAGTGGAATATACAAAGAAAATCAACAATGTGAACATTTAAACTCTGTAGAACTGATGTCTGTGCGCTTGAAAGCTCTTCCCCTAAGACTACAGGCTACCTTTTTCCACCTCTAATCACAGATCAGGTGTCTTTTCACTACAAAATCCAGTGTCCAGTAAAGCACATGGAAGAACCCTAGGGAAATAAGACTGTTCCACTGATACCAAGGTGCATAAGGATAAAATATTTCCAGCAGAAGTCTGGCTTTCTGGGTAAAGGAGGAAATAATCTGACATGAGACACCAGTGACCAACTTACATTCAGCATTGCCTTCTTGGCTACCAGATCCCCTAGCAGCAGGAGGTCCTTTGGCACATGGGCAGAATCTTAACCACAGCCATGCTCAAGTTTTAACATAACACTAGTACTAGATAGGATACTTACCTTTAAGGACTCAGCCAAGGTATCAGAGGCAACACACTGAAGCCTCAGTGTGCTCAGAGTCTAAATAAATTCAAGATGAAGGAAACTCCCTCACCAGCGAAATGCCTGGATAATTGAAAAAGTCCAGTGCTGAAGTTGAAGTTGCTTTTTTTGTACTGAGCAGTAACTGAAGCTCCAGTTCTTTTAGCCATGCTGCAGAATTCAAGGAGGATGCTGTTGGTCATTGTACAAACAGACTAATACACGTGCAGTACTCTTGATCCACCCCATTACTTTGCCTTGTGCAATGTAGGCTCTCCACTGTTTAGATCATAGCAGTCAATCTAGCATTATATATGATTATCTGATATGCAAGATGGTTCTGTGAGCATTTTGGGACTAAGTATATATTACATGGTTGCCTCTGACTGTGGAAAGCTGAAGTCTAATTGAGCGGTACATTCCAGACCAAAATTACTTAATGGGCTTTGTTAAACTAGAATTGGAGCATCTTTAAAAGGAAAAATACGCCGAAACAAACAAAAACCAAAGCAAGCCAAAAAACACCAATTCAAAATCCAGGAAACAAAAAGAAAGCCACAGCTTTCTACCACACTGCAGAACAGATTAGTCTGTTTCTATAGCAGGCAGCTAATGCCTTCTTTTGGCAAACAAACTCTTCAGACAGAGCCAAGAGTCTAGCAGATGATTTCCTGATTAAAAGCAAAATGAGAAACTGAAAACAAAAATTTTCTGGAGAATGTAATAATTTGCATAATTAAGCCATCCATTTTAGTCCTAAATTGTCTTACCAGTATAGTGGGAACAGGCTCAAAACACCTGGATACTCTTTAACTATCGCACAGGGATCTTTACATAAAATGTCTTTATGTAAATTCTGATAGCCATGAAGAAGCCAATATAAGTTTGGACTCATCTGAAAGTTTTTTAGATAGTGATTCCAACTGCAAAACAAATTATATCCTGTCTTTCTGTTCTGCTAGGAAGTCTTCCCCCAGCTCCTCCTCTAGTATAACATGTAAGATACAGTGGAAACAATATGGTTTTGTACAGTCAAAGCACAGCATTATGGGAGAATTTCTCTTCAGGAGATCAAATTTCATTTGACACTCAGGAAACACTCATTTAAAAAAATGAACTGCAAGCAAAGGCAGACTGAAAGGGGAATACTCACTTGTAGCGTAGTGTCGAAAACAACAAGCTTAGAGCTTGTTGGAACAATGTCATAACACTTGTGTGACCTCATGAATCGCACATAAATGTCACTTTCCGATTCTTCAAGTGCTGTAAGTAAAAACATTATGTTGTTTTATTTAAGTAACCTTAAAAAAAAAAAAAAAAGCAAAAAACATGCCACATCAACTGAATACCACTGCAGAAAGACAACCCTAAAGTAAAACTCAAATTCACACTTTCCGATCTGGACAGACAGTCAGTTTTGCACTTTGCATTTCACACGCTTATCTTTCTTTTCATATTAAATATAACAAAGACAAAATGCATTATTCTTCCTTGATGAGAAAGGACTTCCATACTGAAGAGTTATATTTCAAAAAACACCTTGTTTTTCTAACAGCAAATGATTGGAATATGCTTCTCAACTCTAGTTATGTACAGAGGAAGCCAGTTTGAAACTTAAGTAGTGTCAGGCTTGACTAACTCAATCTCCTTAAATTAATACTTCTCCAATGTCATCCCTATCCGGTCCACTTTTCACATAGTAATTTTGTATTTTCTAAAGAGGCAGCAGGCAAGTTATGTAATCAGTTCTGTTCTCTTCAGGCTACTTCACATACAGCATCACGAATCCAACGCTTTATTTATAAAAATAGGATCCACTTGGCTGGAATTGTTTTAGTGTGGCATGTCTGTAGGAAGGACATGCAATCCAGTGCATACTAACTTAAATTACTTTGCATTTGTCAGAGTTTAGGTGCATATGCATACATTCTTCAGATCTACTCAGGTACGTTAACTTTTTTTTAAAAGCAGTTTGGCCCTCCATTCTTTACAGCAGGTACCTAGAACTTGATCAAGGCCAACCCCTCCATCAGATATGCACCCTTTAGACCCTGTAATATTGCACAAAAATTTGGTCACATGCTAAACTTTTGAAGAGTGGAGAAAAAAGAAAACAAACAAAACAACCTTGAAATACCTACTGATCTCTGAAGAACTTCATATTAGGAAGCTAAAAACCTCAAAATCCTCTTTTGCTAGATTTGCTCAAAATCAATCACCCAGCACTGGACAAATTATTTGTTGCTTCCACAGAGTGGCTCAGCACAGCTTCTTTAGTCCAATTCTACAGAATCAAAGCTGGACCTCCCCTGCAAGTGGCTACTCTAGGATACAGGCAGTCTCTTCTATGTACTAAGCAAGCCTTTCATCTCCAACTCTTATTACCCTTAAAAAAAAAAAAAAAAAAAAAAGCAGCCTTTTTCCCAGTGAAACACAAGAAATGTGAAACAGAAGTTCCACAGGAATACAGAGGAGAGTCTTGAACTAGGACAAAGCAGAAGAAAAAAAGAAAATAATTTGTTGGATTTATGTTCCTATAAAGGTCAGGACCAGAAGTAAAAATAGCAGGAGCTAGGAAAAATTGATAAGAGATTAGGAAACCATGTGAGCAAACTGATAGGGAAGGGACTAGGCAGACAGACTTTGACAATGCTGGTAGGAAGCAACCTTTATGAGATGATCCCAATGGGGAATGGGTACTGACTCATCAAAGGCATGTATAAAAGAGGTTAAAAAGGGTAGTTTTGGACAGAGAAACTCCATAATATACTAAAACATTATCATCCTCTAACTTTTGCAGTAGCATAAACTAATGTCTGTACAAAATTAATTTAATGACCCTGTGATTGAGTGAGTTGCTGGGGAGGGGTTGTTGTTTTTTTGGTTTTGTTTTGTTGGTTTTTTAACTAGACAAACTAGAAGCAGGGAGGGGATGAGACACTAAGCATTAAAAACAATATTACAAGAACATTTAGATGACATAGCAAGAACTCTGGTCTTTAGAAAGTTATGGTCGTGAAATGCAGTCCCTCTGTGTAGTGACAGAGTCCTTATCTACTTTAATCTCAACTTTTTCCATGGGACAGTACACGAGAACTGCACTTGAAATGGTAAGTCAAATCACCGGTAACTAAGGCTGGCTACTAACATGATCAGTAACCATTAGAGAGATGCTGCACTGTCATGTCTTTCCTCAGCACTACAAAACAGAACAGGATGAAACTAATTTCTTCCAATTTTAGTCCCCTGCCTCTTTCAGTAGATACATTCCAATTGCTGCAGCAAGCAAGACAGCGGTCCAATAGTACTGAATCACCTGCAGACCAAGTCTATTCCCCACACTGACTGAAACAGACGTTCTCCAAAACCTTCACCAAGTACCCAGAAACTACTACAACCTTATGTACCCAGGGACGTTACTATTCTAATTCTGAATCTGTACTTCCTATTGAGTCTGTAGCTTTAACTGTGAGACTTTATATACAATTAAGTATACTACAGGTAGAAACAAGCATAGGGACACCTCAAATAGTTGATAAACTACAAAACAACCAACTATTTTTAGCTGAAAAAATTTACACTCTTAGCAGAGCACATCATTGCTCGATACAGTCTTGCCAACTTACCAACATTATGCAAATTTAATGTATCACAATAGCAAGCACAGTAACTATGAAGCAGGACACATTGCCAGATTTAATCAGGTAAGGCTGTTAATGGCAGCCACAGTTAAGAACTCTGTATGGACCAGCACAGTGAAGGTGTGCCTATAAACCCTCCTCTCAACTTACCATATACTCCCAACTCTCCAAACACAATTTCAGCTGGACCTCAACAATTCTCACCCACTTAAGGTACATGGGATTGGTTAGGTGCTGTCTCACCTTACATTGTCTTCCAACTCAGAGAAGGCACCACAAAGCAACTGCTTCCCAAACTGACACTGGAAAGTTACAATTAGAAAGATTCAGAAGCACAAGATAGCAATCTGTGAGCACTGTTTAACACCCATATAAATAGCTAGGAAACCCTAGCAGGATCTGAACAAGGATCCAATTGTCCAGCTGGAACTGAGATTTATTTCTACAGGAGATCCTTATACTATAAATAAGTATAATGCTCTGTTTCATTAGTTGCTAACTAAACATGCAAAACATAAGCAGCACTGATTTAAGTCTTACATCCTACATAACTTCATCAAGTGTCTGTTGGAAAGGATATTTAAGACCTTCTAACACCTTCAACTACTTGGGATTACTAAACAGATGCCATAGCCTAATTCTTTGTACAGGTATTGTATGTGCATTATGTATATACAGCTGCTCAAAGGAGAAAAGGTCTCTCAAGCTGAAGGCTTAGCATATCTCAGGGGTACACTCACACCCGTCTTTCCTGCACAGCACAAGTGGACAGGGTGTAGTCTTCTTTACAGTTCCTCTCACTTTCCAGAGGACAAAGTTACTGCTTTTGGTTGTATCCAATCACCACTGTGTTGCAAATACAAATATAAACATCCTAATCTCCACTAGGATATTTCTACTTTATTACCTCTTTATTTTCTAGTTCCAGTCTTATTTGTTTTTCCAATAAATGCTCATCCTTTCTGGCTACTATTAAGCTTCTACAGTCTTATCCAGTACCTGCAAAGAAGTACTCCCTTTGGATGGACAAGAACAGATGCCTTTCAGCTTGACTTAAAAATCTTACTCAGTCTCTGCATGTCATCTTTGATCTGCATAGGAGATGATTCACCCAACATGCAGGAGCTGTGAATATATACTGGCCATTCTTTCACCATGAAGTCAGTAACATATTCAGATGTTGATAAGACAATGGTGTACTACATGAACAAGAAGTGACATAAAATCTCTGCTCCTGCTCGAGGAAGTGACTGAGGTATCCAAAATTAGATTTACTTAAGCAGCCTCATTTGCAGAAGCCCCAGTTACACAAATTTAATGCTTAAGATGTCCTAAGCTGTGTCACACTGATGGACCACAGAGAAGGACTACATGCTACAGCTCAACTTCTTAGATCAGGGACTTCCTTAGCAAGGCCTCCTCCTCCTTGGAAGCTGAACTGGACTTGCAACTGTGCTAAACACCATCTGTCCTTGACGTTCCCATCAACTGTATTCCTTCTCCCTTGGTCAGAAGCCCAGTGTACGCCTTTCTCATATTGTTTCCGCAACAACTCTTGCAAGGTGTGGGAAGATGGAAAGGTACTAGACGATTATGATTGCCCTGGCATGGCAAAGGCAGTTGCAGATAAGCCTTATGGAGTACATTTGCAGGACCTTAGCTTAGGTCTAGATCAAGACTTAGGACACTGCCTCCAGCCAAACCTCAGCTTCTGCAGCTCATTATCTGGAAGTTAGTTGGCTCACAGACAGAGCAGATTCCCAGCAGGAGGCATCTTAATCTAGAGCAGGATGAGGGGAGGAAAAGAATCCACTAATAAGTAGCTGAATGTGTACTTCCATGTGGGCGTTCACTCATGAAACCTTATTTCTTGAAGATTCATGTGAAAGTTATTTTTTGCAAGTGGACATTCTCCATGTGCACCCCCTCTCCCCAAGTCATAGGTGAAGGCAAAAAAATCCAGATCCCTAGTGCTGTTTTCTGCAATTTTTAATAAAGCACAAACAGAAGTCACCTGAAAGGTTACAAGATTTTATGACAGTTTAAGACCTGAAGTTAAGAGCCTCGTCATACAGCCTTTTACAGAGTAAATTCTCTCTCTGCATCAGCATTTTATTTATTCCTACAGGTAGAGATCCTTTAAAGAGTGGAAAATCAATCTGCTTATATTTCTGCCACTCCCCAATCTTACCCAAGACCAAATGATTTTCACTCCCTTCCTGTCTCCCACCCTTCACTAACATGAGACATGCTTTAACGTTTTATTTCAGGCAGTAAATATTATTTACAAAAACCTCACAGTTTATTTTTTTTTTTAGCAGAATAACTATTCAGCAATACTGCTTCAGAGATTGCAGTGGGACTTGGTACTAAGTATAATTGTCTATTTAGAGAGCTCTAAGGTAGAACTATCATCTGAGTACTCCTCATAAATGAAAGGGAAACTTCTGCAGCATTACTGAAGCCATTTCCTCAGAGATCTACTGAACAGATGCCTTCAGTTCCATTCATACCTTCGCCACCATGCAGGGCGCTTTTCTACTGTAGCTTTCCCCTCAGAATTTCAAGGCCTTCAAAAGAAGAGAAAGAGGAGAAAAAAAAGAAGCTCCTGCAGATGAAGAACAGGAACACGCAGTAACACGTATGGTCAACACATATTGCAAAGCTTCCAAATACTGCCACATAAAAACCTACGGAAAGTTCCTCAGAAGTGTTTACTGCAAACCACAGACTGTATTTCTGTTCTATATTCATACTGGGCTGGCCCAAAAACAAGATCCTGGACCACATGTGCTTCCTAATTCCAACACTACAAAATATGACCTTTCCTATTTATTTTATATTATAGCTATATTATGGTCCTTGTATTTCTGCACTGGTATCCAGTCATATTTCAAGTTTAGTCTCTGGTTCCAGGAGTGTTTGAAAGGAAGACATAGGGTTCCACAGAAACTGTGTTCTCTCATCTGCTTTAAAGAGTTAATTCCACCACAGACCACAATCATGCCACTGCAGCTCTCTATAGCACCCCTGCTCCTCATGGTTAGATTGAAAGCTGGTAGCTCTAGCACTTCTCAAACATTTGAAGCACACAAGAACCATTCTTATGGGCCTAAACAACTGTATAACTGCCATTTCTAAGTTTACTATGAAGTTAAGTGCCAAATTTTAAAAGCCCTTTAAAAAGCAAGGGAAAACCAGCCAATAGCAGTATGTAAAAAATATACTCAGCTAACTGTCTAGCTAGGTGAACAACTTAGAGAAGACAGAAACCATATATACACACAATAATTCCACCATCCCCCCTGATTTTTAATCAGAATCAGTCTGGGGAAGTGTGCAACTTTAAAAGCTTAAGAGTTTTCTTAGAGCAGCAGGAATTAAGCACTGCCAGCACCCAACACTAGACTCTTCAGCTTCACTACTATTAGCATAACCATCTCCTCTCAGCCAGTTCAGATGGTGGACAAAAGGGAATGGGGAAGGAAGTAGGAACATACTTTTGTGATATTCTCACGTGTACTAAATAACCTAGTTACTGGAAAAAACCATTTTCTTTTCAGTTACTGCACACATACATATCTGTACTTTAGGTTACTCCAAGTAACACTCCTATTATAAGAAAAGTCAAGTAATATGTTGAAAAAATCACATTTCAGATGCTAGAAAATTAAAATGTTACAGTTAAGAGACAAAAGATATTTTTCATCCCAATGTTTACTACAGAACTGATCCAACAGCAATACATTAGGTGAAGTTTATTGGTATAATTATGCTGATAAACTTTACTAAAAGAGGTGTTATACCAACAAAAGCACTCTATACTATTCTCTCTTATATCACTTAATCAAGCAGAATAGTATATATAGTCTTTTCTTGACACAGGAATTAAAAAAACACCTTAGACAAACACACATCATCACAGTGAAAACAGGAATTGGAGAGTTGTTCATGTACTTCTGGCTTAAGCTGCAATTTAAAAGAGAAATTTTTTCACATCCCTAGCCAACACTCCTTTGTCAGCAAATAGAGAGTAACTCTACCTTTTCAAAGGCCAGGTCTAAAGATGCGGCTCCACAGCAGCCTAAGCAGCAGCACAGCATAGTAGCAGCAGCCGCTGATCCCTTTGCACTGGCTGTGTGGTTCCATGCCCTCCCTTGCACTGCTTCTGGATTTATATAAAACTGTTCCACAAGTTGGCTGGAAAAGCTGAATTTGTCACAAGTTATCAGCTTCCTGATAGTGCCAGTTTTAGGTCTATTCAGCTCCCATATCTAGCCATGTGGCAAGCAGATTATTTCTGCTCTTTCCTTACACTAGAAGCTATACAGTACAAGGACACCATCCTTGCTGTGGCAGCTAGCCATTAGATCAGGTTAGCTATGTCAAATGGTGCCAGAAGACACCACAGTGACTAATCACTTAAGCCAGAATGAGTTACCCTCTCTCCCTACTGTTACAGGTAACCCTTGGCAGAGTATACAATAGGTGAAAGATATCATTAACCTTGTAAATTGTTCTGCCTGCATTTTTATCTGAAAGTTGTCACCAAAACTGGCTATAAAGTTTCTGTTCACCCCCAGTCTGAACTTCCTGAATAAGTTCCTTAATATCCTTGACAACCTCTCCCACAACTTTCACAATGCAGGAAATGGTAATAGTCCTAGTGTAAGTCATTAACACAACACCTCTAATAGATCCTAAAAAATATCCAGAATGGATATAGTTAATCCACTCCAAGAACAAGAGACACACTACATAGTAAGAACCACAAACTATTCCTCAGATGTTTCTACAAGCTCACCAACAGACCCTGGAACATGACTTTTAAGAGAAATGGAGGCATCTGAATGAAGAAGAGGGGTTTCAAGAACAACTTTGCAGAAAAGAAATACTCAGGTAGGATTTTACCAGCATTCCTCAGCTAAGGGACAAGACAGGAACAGATTCTGAAAAGGAATCCAGTACTACGCTGTAAACAGTATGTTGCTGTGATCACGTGCAACAGCTTTACTTGAACCTACCTTCTCTAAGAGAAATATGACTAATTTGTTAGACTTTTAGATAGGTTTGGATGATACACAGACAAATTAAAAAGTACATGGTATATCCTGTGAAAAGCATGGGAACTGAGGGACTGGGAGAGAACAACAAGCAACTGCAATTTTGTCACAGAATAATGCACTAAGAGGGCATGACTTTCCAGTCTGCTGAGCTGTCTGCTAAAGAGCCAAGAACACTGAAAACAGAGGACAAGAAACAAGACACCAGAAGCTGAATCAATGTCAGACTTGGTAGGAGAAGAATACTAACATAGTTTAAGAAGGGCAAGCACAGAAAAAAGAAGCGATGTTGTACTGTATAATTTGATTTCTGTTTATTCAAGAGGAAACTTTTCTCAGAAGAAAAAAACCCCGACCAAAATAACCGCCCATGTAATCAGTCACAGGATAAGGCTGAGTTGTAAAAAAAGATGGAAAAAGTGGGAAGAGATGGTTACAAGGATGCCTACTCTAAGTGGCAGGAGATAAATCATCATTAAGTTTCTAGAACATGTTCGG
Source organism: Haliaeetus leucocephalus (assembly GCF_000737465.1). Classification (NCBI taxonomy): domain Eukaryota; kingdom Metazoa; phylum Chordata; class Aves; order Accipitriformes; family Accipitridae; genus Haliaeetus; species Haliaeetus leucocephalus. Next base: position 23,057,123 of record NW_010972436.1, on the reverse strand, counting down.
CACAACTTTGTCGGAGAGCCGGCAACCAAGGCTAGCAGAGGATTACTTCTAATTTCAGAGGGGAAAAAAACCCAAACAGGTTTAAAGTCTAATACATAGGAAGTAATACGATGACAGTAATAGGAGTTGACTATTCCATCACAAGCTGCAAGGATTTGAAATGCAAGGAACCAAAAAGAGAGGATGTAGTGACAGAGACAAGATGTTTTTTTTTTTTCTTTCCGAAAGCTGCAAAGAGCTTTAAAATATCCTGGCAGACCACACATTAAAGTTACACAGTAGCATTATTCATGCAGCCACAGGCTATACCATATGCATGTTGCAGATTGAACGTTTCCCACCCCAATCTAAAGGGATGCATGAGCTGGCAGCTTAAGAAAGATCATAGTAAGTTTACAGATGTAAGGTACTCTGATACAAAGAAGTGATAGGAAGCATATCTAGAGATGAGCATCAGAAGCTTCTTCAGTGATCCAAGACTAATTCAATTACATATTAAAGCATGAATACATGACATGACAGGAAGAATAGGATTTTAAAAAGTGTGAGAACACAGGGACAACATTAGAGTAAGTAAGTTCTACCCTGCTAACTGTATCTCACCCTACAAGCAGGAAGAGGGTCTAGAGGTACACAAAATAAGAGGGGAGAATAGCTACATTAACAGGTAAATAAAAATGAATAGAGAAGTAAGTGCACAATGTCTTGTTGCTTGAGTCTTCAGAAAAAGTTTAATCATTTCTAATAATAGTGACAAGCTAGAAGAAATCATAACACATCTTAAAACATATCCAATCAAGAATTGTATTCTTAGTTGCTTAAGACACTTTTGACCATAACATTCAGGACTGCTTGCATCTACGCCTTTTTTTTTTTTTGCACACATTTTAGTATGTCTTTTGAATTCTAGAGTTTGTGCAACTGTTCAGTCACTTTAGATCAGTAAGGTAATTGAGATGTTTTCTCCCCTTGTCACAAAGAGTTGTCTGATGCAGAGACAGCAGGTTATTATGTGTGTAAACAGGAGTCACCCTAGTCAAAAACAACAATTCCTGAACTCTGCAAGTTCATGAAGGAGAAGATACAGTACCAGTCAAAAGGAAAGCCAAACAAATTCAAAATCAGTCAGAATTCTTAGGTACGTATCAAAGCAAGTTATTGAAAACTGTGTATTTTAAGTACTTACAAAAGCAGCTCATCAAAAGCAAAGAAGAAAGCCAATACCGTTGTGTCAAGAACAGTTCAGTCTAATCAGTTTTTACTCAGAATAAAGTGATCAACTGGATGGAAAAAAAGAGGGCCGACACAAAATTAAAAAAAATAAAAATCACAGTATGCTTGAGACCCTGATTTCAAAGCAAGCTTGGATACTACTACATGTGGAAAAGATACTGTAGGATCCACAAGGTAGCTGCATAGCAAGCAACCGCAGCTGCAGCAAAACTAGTAAGATGTCTTTTTTTCAGTGGGTTTGCAAGACTGGATGACAACTGTCTGTTTTCAAAAAGATATGAAGTCCAGTTCAAACTCTTCTCAAAATTGGAACATTTGCAAGGTCCACCTTATGCGAATCAGCTAGTGCAGAATGGAATGCAAATTCATGCTACATGTCTTTAGTTTTCTACAAGTCACTCTGGAAGACCTTTTACCAGTAGCTTGACATTTCACAGGGAAAACATTGTCAAAGAGTCTCAGAGGATTGGGGCTTCCTTTTATCCAGCATTCTCCTTAGTGATCTTCAAAACAGGAATAGAACATGCTTCAAAGAGTTTGCAGTAAGAGTTAGAAATTGTTGCAAGACTTTAAACCTCACAGTATCTTCAAACTGAATTCATAAGTGGTTTGGAGTTAATATGATCTTTCAGAGAATACCAGAATCTGACAGGAACACTTAACTGGAAGAGTGCAAATTAGGGGAGTGACTAAGTATCACTACTACTGAGAAAGAACTACCCTGTTATTAATTTGACTTGCTATAGCAGAAGTAGGGAAGAAAAGGCACAGTTTGCTTAAATGAAACAACAAGCAAACCAAAAACCCACCCCAGCTGTTAGAGAGCTATTAATGCATTCCAGAAGCTAGTTAGACAGAACAACGCAACCTTAGGACATCGTACAGTCTCCTTCCTTAAAGATCCTAAACATGGAATGAGACAAGTGTCCACGACTGCATAAGCACATCCTGCTTTAGTGAAGAACAAAAAAGATTGTTAGTTCCTGAGAATATTTCAAAAGATCCACTTTTCTGTTTTGAGGCTTAAATATCTCCACTTCTTCAAACTTCAGTAGTAGCTAAGACTTGTAAGAGAAAACTAATATAAATAGCTGCCTGAAACAATGAAAAATTCAGATTGTGTTTCAATCTTCCTTGTATTCATAGCACACTTCAAAATCTTGCACTGGATTTTGTTTCTCATTTTTGGAGTTAGTAAGTCCTGGTAAATGGGCTGAGAAGTTAAAACTCCTTTTTTACTGTAGCTCTCCATTGGCAGTGTGGATAAACAAATATTACATGAGATTTGAGGCAGACAAAAGTGATGAGCAGCTTAAGAAACTTCACATTCCAGAGCTAATCATAGTAACTCTGAAGTTTCTTGTCCAGGCAGGCAGAGAAACTTACTTGTTTACAAGCAAGAGCTGCCTTGTTTAGGGACTAACTGGTAAACAGTATCAGAAGTCCAACTGAACACTTTTGAAACAGCCCACTATCACTTAAATCAACTTTCAGTCAAAGTTAAAGATTTGTACTTTGAGGAGAGCTACATCACTGTGGTTTTGTGCATAAAGGTAGCAACTTCAGCCTGCAACCTAATAATGCTTCTAAGATTTTCACCACAATAAAGAATAAGTTGACCTGAAGAATTTTCTAAAACATGTTCAAGATCTTCCCTTGACAACAAGCACTATGATTTTTCCCTAAGCATCCCAAACAAAGATCTAATTTAAGATGTCGCCCGTCTGGAATGCAGGCATGCTCTTCAAGATTGCGAGACGCAGGCCGCAAAACACAAGAAACTAAAAATGGTATTAAGCGTCTGATTATTAATATCAGCAACCATACGCTGGAGAGTTGCATTCAAGGAAGGTTTAAGGTATGCAATTAATGAAAGAAAAAACCAGCCTGTATCCTTAGTATCTATACTGAAAGATCGGTAAACAATTTGAACTTTTGATGTTTCTTTAAAGCAAGTATAAGTCCTACTACATACACAGTTTGCACATACTTTATAAAAGAGATAGCCATTTAAGTCTTTTAGGGACTAGTTTAAGATCAAACCTAAACAAGCAGCTTAACCAAATTATTATTTACAAGACAAGTATTTTCAAATTGAGTACACAGCATCTTCACAAGCCACAGTTGTATCCTTACTGAACAGGGCAAATATCTAACCTTTAGGAGATCATCTACTGAAGACTAACAAATCTGAACTCAAAGCATCATTTATATAACACTTTAAGGAAAAAATACATTTTTAGGCTTAAGTCTTAAGGACTTTGGACTATGTTTGCTGAAGAAACAGTTTTGTCAGGTCTAATAAACTGTTGGGTCTCAAATTCTGAATGACTACTTACAGCATCTTAACTTGAAGATTTTAATAATTCAGTATTTACATTTTAATTTCTCTCTAGTCTCCCCTTATACATTTCTTCTCCTTCCCTCCCTATGCATGCCAACATTTTCTAAATAGCTATTATTGCTATTTCTTATTAGAAATTATAAATCTATATGCACACTCTAATAAATTATGAAGTGTTCCATTTCAATATACCACTTAAGAGATTTACCTAATGGCAGGCATAGCTGGAAGCTTAACAGAAAAAGAATTAGCAGTTTCCTAACTAAAGCAGGTGAGACCCAACACACATTCAATACAGTACATTCAGATAGTTTTCTGGAACCTAGTTTAGAAGTTCTATTGATCCATTCTCTATACCACAGATAAACGGCAACTTCACCCAAAGCTGATCTTCCTCTGAACTCATATGATGTCCATACAGAGAACTGTTGTGGTTTTTTTCCTTTGGTTTTTTGTTTGGTTGTTTTAAAGGAACTGACTCAAAAATACCAGGGAGTTCAAGCAAGACTATGGCAGGAGAGATACATGCAACTGCTTGTGTAGAGCAAAGCATTCAGCTTCTGCACTATGGCATTCAGAGTCGTTTATTAACAGCAACCAGACAATCCCTTTCACTGAGTGATCCCGCTCCATCCTGAAGTGACTCAAAGCATTATAAGTCCATCCTACAAACTCACTCCTATAGTAACTATGCTGGAAGTTAGAATATTATTTCAAAGCTTATACAGGAAGAGTTTATAGCCATTTGTTCTTGTGCCAATGTTGTTCTTCAGTTAATTTTCCTCCTTGGTGTTTATCCCCTTCCCACCCCTTACAGGATGTTTTCATACATACAGTGTTATCACATCCCTTCTTGGCTTTCCTTTTACTAAGATAAATGAGCAAAGCCTTTTATTTTCCTCCTTTAGCGCAAGTTCTATATTCCTGGTCTCAAGAATGGCCCTTTTCTATGCCTATCCTGGTTTGCTCCCTTCTCCAGCACCTCAGATATCTTCTTCCTCTGTGTCTTTGCATCAGTAGAAACCCATGAAACTAAGCTGCAGCAAAGAATACCACAGTGTAAGGGAATGGTACGAGAAAAAAAAAAAAAAAGCTGGATTCTGCTGCTTAAAATGCCCAGTGTCAGAATCAAATACTCAGTCACAATGCACAGAAAAGTAAAATAATATTGTAAAAAAAAAACCAACCAAAAAACCCAAAACCAACCAAACAAAAAAAACCCCAACCCAACTTAAAAAAAACACCCTAAAAAAGGCAAAAATAAATTTTCACAAATAAAATCACTAGTCTAAAGCATATGAAAACTGCTTTTAGACAAAAGTAGGAGTGCCATTTAACTTCTGCCACAGTCAAAACTGGCAAATTCACCAAACTGGTTCACATAAAACAGCAAAATCCATATAAAATTCAGCAGAGGAGGAAAGAATCTAAAAACAAGCTAGATTTATTCAAATACTATTCAAAAGCTACCTTGAAGATATCTACATCACATTCAAAAACCTCTTAGATGTGGTTTACTCTTAGAAGGATAGGGTTATTTAAGCTTTCCAAAGCTCTGTCTAGATGCCAAGCTGAACACCTAAAAGTCAAATTCAACTTTGCTCTAGCATAGTTATGCTTTTATTTGTATTAACTGCTTTGGCTACATGTTAATCCTAGCCATTGGTGCAACCCTTCCACAGAAGGACTTTCCCCCTGAACTCCCAGATTTTCCTTTTGTCAGTCTTCTCTACTCAGAGGAGCCACAGTAAAGCCCACACAACATGCATCCAAATGCAAACAGTCTCAGTACGGAGAGGTACATTTTGTTTCAAGATGCAAGAACTGTTATGAAAAACAGTAACAACAACTCCTGTACTTATGTTGGAAATGCTACATTCCTTAAGATGTTTTGGGCTTAATCTGCTTCCCCCCAGACCCATGCAATGCTAGTATAGTTGTAAATTCTGGAAGTCAAAATATTCAAATCAATAAAGTAACTGCAGACAGCTTAAGTACTACCCAAAGAGCAAGCTCGTAACAAAAAGCAGTGCTGATGTAAGGCTCCACAGACAAAGCCCTGTGATTATCCACCATCAAGTTATCAAAAACACAGTACACATTACAAAAAGTCCTATCTTAAAGGACAGTCACGTCTGTTGCAGATGATTAGTAAGCAGAAACATTTCTTATGATTGTTTAGCAACAGCTATATTGAGCCAACTTACACAAATATTCTATCATTCTTGTGACATTGGCATTACTTCAGTTTAAACCAAGTCACCTACATCTAGTACTCAGTCATGCCCCAAGGCACTAAGTTTTCCAAGAGCACTGACTTGACCACAACAGCCAAATTCAACAGTTGAGCTTATCAAACTACCAAGACAATACCAATGTTTCATCTATACTGTCCTCCCTGTGTATGCAGGGCATTGGAGAGGTGTATCAGACAGAACATTGCAGACCACCACCTAGGAAGTTTCTTGAGGAAAGGACTCTATAGTCACCCTACTCAATCCTGGTAATGCTCAGCAAAGCAGTCACAGGCAAGTAACAGCATCTTGTAGTGATCTATAAGGCAACACTGACATTGTCACATCTTCCACGTCTATCATTGCTCAAGCATACAATGCTGTACTCTGAATTAGGGGGTTCTCAGGACACTTGGAAGTCGAGATGATATTGTCCAAAGTCTTTGACCTTATATCAAGCTGTTGTTTACCAACCATGATAGCCCACTATCAAACCAAACAGCCTCTGCATCAAGGGAGTTCTGCATGGAAGTTATTAGCAGAGTTGACATTGTCCCTCATCTGATGCAGGCGAAAGCAATAGCACTAGCAAGAGCGGCTAGTAAAGGTTACTGTAAAACAGTACTTCACATTGGCCCAGACACTAACATGTATATATCTGAAGCAGTAATGTCTTTCAAGTGTAGGAAAATACTAAGTTGTCTTAATATTCCTCACAGATAGCTGCTGGCCAATAATGGCTTTCACTCGGAAGATAAAGTTTGCAAATCATGCAGGTGCGACACTACCTGGACACCATCAGCCCCAACACTTCCTGTAAAACTGTTTTCAGTTGCTTGCAGCTTTGCCAAAGCAATTACACAGACTCATTGCCATGGTAAGCATTTTTCTGTAGTGTTTTTCTAGAAAGTCTCAGCTAGAATGGTTTCACTGTTTCCAAGAACAAGTTAGAGAAAATAAATATTTTGACCACATTAAAATTTTATGAAAGCTTTTGCATCGAGAGGCTCCTGCATCCCCCAAGACCCAAAGCAGAGAGTTTTAGAGCATGCCCTGTGTAACACAGCTATATTTTTTTCTGTACTAAAACATCACTTCCCAGATCGCTAAGGCTTAAAAAATGTTGTTTCCTGAGAAAGACTGCATGCGTTAGCTGCTATGAACTGCTTATTTCCTAGTCAAGACAGAGTAGAGCCTTCCTCATTGTAAGACTAAACACCTTGCTAAGAATAAGGGAGTTTTACCTTATGTAGGAGCAGGAAAAGTTAGGACTGCTTGGAGATAGCAAGCACTGGGCTGACAAGAAGAACCACGTGCAATACTTGCACAAGGTAAAGACGCGCATGTGAATTGTGGGAACGGTCTCTGTCCAAGACAATAAAACTCCCAATAGCTTCTTTTGCACTGGTCAATTACAGTTTTATACTTTCAATTACCTATCATTTTATACATAATTTTCATCTTTCAACTTTGAAGGTGGAAATTTCCAGGAGAAAAAAAAAAAAAATCTATGATATTACTGTATAGTAAACTGGCAGACAAAGGACCTGAGATTGCCTAGGACAGCAGGGTACTTAATCATAATTTCTTGCATAAACTAATAAAGCTGAACATTTGAATACCCCAGATACATTATTCTTTAACTCTGGAAAGTACATCACAGGAAAGCCCATCATCCCATTGATACTCTTTGTTGCCGAAGGACAGAAAAGTATAAGCTGAGTAAATTCAGTGGAATAAGCAGTTGTCTATATTTCCAGATGCAAGTGTTCACTATTACTTCAGATCAGACAGCCAGGACAAAAAGCACTCAGAATAAGATTTTTTTAGAATCTGTTACTATGCCTCATATCACACCACAAAGTAACTCTAAAGCAGGAAGAGAAAATAATCCCAAACTCTAAGACCATATGAAGTCTATTAATACCAATTATCATCTCTGCTTAATAATTTCTTGCTAGGTCCACTTGGGATTCTCATCTGCTGTGGAAAAGTTCATGTGAAACATCCCCTATCACTATCACCACATACCCTCATATCTCAAAGCAGATCTTGTGGGCAAAATGCCCTTTCTGTACTCCTGAAAGCATCAGCTTTAACAATCACATAATGAATGTTTATTAGAAATGAATTACAGTTGCAAAAGGTTGTCTTAACTTTACTATATCCTAACCTGAACACTTGATCCTTCAGTCTTAAGAATTAAACAAAATCTAGTATGTACATTAACATGAATTTTATTACAAGCTTCTTTTAACTATTTTTGGCCCCTAAGTGACATCTGTTTTCATACCATGATTCAGATATTCAGTTGACAGCAGGAGGCTGGCAGACAGGAAGAGCTCAATAATAAACTACTTTTAACAAGAAACAACAAGAAAATCTGTAGAGCAGGGAAGGAATGACCCCAGACACAACAATTAGTTAAGAGGAGATGCAATTACTGGTGAAAGTCTCTTTCAGGAGACAGCCAGAAACGAGTATGTGACAGAAGAGATGGATGATACAAGACGAGCAAGATGAAGGCCAGAGCATTACTAGGAGAGATTCCACTCTAACACAAACTGTTTATCAAATAACTGTCTAAATCCTGCTTTCTGCAACAATCCAGAGAAGTAGAGCATTCAAGAGCTAGCACATCAGTCCCATGACGCTGATGCTACAATTGCTGCACACATTTTGCAGAATTTTTTTCCAGACTAGGAATTGAGCACAGACACAGGAGAACCCTGCAATTAAGTTAACTCTGTCTGCAGAAAACACCTCGGAAAGATTCCCTGAGTTACCAGATGCTACAGAAAAGTAGTTAGTTCTGCTTCCAGTAGCTACTACTTTATTGCCCAAGCTGAGTAAATGGAAGAGATTAACATGGATGAGAGCCAACTTTGCAACAAAACTAGTTTCCAAAATAACACGCTAAAACTATACCAATTACATCAATACAATTGACAGGCATGCATTTGCTACTCATTTGCTACCCTAATCCAGTTTCTCCTCTCACAGTACAGGTGGCTGTTGGAACACAACCATTTCTGGAATTCTAGCTTAATAAATTAAAGCTAGTAAGTGTAAATTGTTAGCTAAAGCTCTTTTTCATATTAGATCTTCCGAATAATTTCTCCTTGCTTTTTTCCAAGCTCATCGTATCCTCCATAAAATAAAACCCAGAATTACTCTTGACATCGATGAGAAGTAAAAACAACCTTAATATAGAAACATGACTGCACAAACACTAGAGCTGAACAAGCAAACCCACAATATGTATGAAGATAACCAGATTTTGATCATTTATATACATTCATGAGAGGTCTCTCAGCACTAATCTATTTCAGGCTACAATGAGAAACTCCGCACCCATCAGCGGGTAGCTTTCATACTTTTTGAGGAGACGTAGGTAGGTCACTCCCATCCAAGGAATACTGAGCAGGATGAGTTCAGAATATTTTACTCTAAAGTTTTTCTGTTTATTTTTAAACAGAGCATCCTTCAGTTAAAAAGAGACTCTGAACTTCTTACATGAGAGTTTTTACTTTCCTGCTCTGACTGCTGTTGGGAAAAAGGTCCTTTAGGGAGTCCTGAATAAAATAAATATCCACTGGCCTATCCAGTCCTTCTCCTCTATGCACATAATCAGCCTACAGCCTGTCCTATTTCAGCTGTAGTGCAGTTGATGCTGTTCAACAGCATCTCACTAAGATTTGCTCTTACACATCACAAGAGCAGTATTATTAAGCCAATGCTAGACAGAACTACTCGCCCACTAATAAGAAGTTGGACTGATCCTAGAGAATCCAGCCAGATATAGGAAGTAAAGACGTTTTAAACCAACAAGATGACCAGCACTTCTTTCTGCGACAATAACATGATGTCTAATACTGCCCATGGTAATTATGTACAAAATAGCTTATATACATTCTTTGTATATAATGCATATAATGAAAAAAATTGTCCTTCAGTTGACAATACCATTTCATTTAAAAATCATATCATCAGGCTAAACTCTGCATATTTCATTATGGTACTACTGGGACTATAAATCTTTCTAGTACCATTTTTTCAATTTAACCCTCCTGATTAGAATCCAAATTAAATGAACGCCTTCTGTTCTTTCACATTCTCATTTGTGTAACCTTTGAGGAGAGTGACAAACAAAAATTCATTTCAGCATACTGAATGGCATTCGGTGCACACACTGAGCCTCATTTTTCAGCTCTTTTTATTAAGCTCTCTGTTTCAAGAAAACTGCAGCATGATTTGACGCACAAGATAGTTAGCAACTGTTGATGGATACAGAAACTGGAAAGCTAGCAAGAGCAAATACTCAAAAGTAGAAGTAGTCAGGAAAGCAGTTCCAAAACAAGTTTCAAATCTCTCATTTAACTCACAATTTTAGGTTATCAGTGGAGAGACTTTGGCAAAAGGTCATCAGTTACAGTGTGGCTACAGCTACTTAATGAAATTGTATCAAGATTTCAAAGAAGTTTCTCAACTCCTGAGCGCTTAGCACTTGCCATCCGACAAAAAAGTGAACACTGTCAGATGTCATTTTACTCCCCCACCCCCAATATTAGCACAAATACAACTACAGCAACTAGTGCAAAAATTTAGGTCATAAAATATGTACTGCAACTAAGCTGCCGCATTTCCATCTGCATCTCACTTTTCTATGATTCTTCTTCTATAGGCTTCCTCATATAGAAGCAGTCTGGACAGTAAGTTTTGGTCTGACATTCACACTCTTAATTTTACTTACATCTTACCTTCTGAATACAGCACTCTACATCCTTTCCACTTGGCTTTAAAATTAGACATAGAACTAGGTTTTCATTAAGTCTGAAAGGCTAGTAAAGCAACTGTTTCCTTTCAAAATTCACATACTACTTTAAACTCGTCACAGGTTTGCTATTTGGCATTATCTTTTGACAGATCCCTGAACTGCTCTCGCCCACCCAGCCTGAGTACCCACAGACAAAGCCTTAGTTTTAAAGCTAAATGAATTAAGAGACAAAGTGAAACAGAAGCTTGAAAGCCAGGGGAAAAAAAATATTTAAAAATTACCAAACTTTCCGAAGAACTCAGAAAACACTGCAATAAGATAACCCAAGACACAGAGATATTCAGCCTACTCAGGTGTCTCCAAATAACACTATGTTACACTGCTAAAACTGCAAAGGTATTTCAAAACTAAGTTGTTGGGTTTTTTTTAACTAGACATCCTTTTCAGATATCTAAATTTATAAGATGTTTAAAATAGCTTTTAAAATGGCTTAACTATTAGTGATTCAGCAGGTTTTAGGATCTCCTATTTGACAGTAACAAGCTTTACCTAAAAAAATAAATACTTAAGTCAGTAACTTTCTAACTCTCCATGACCATAAAATGAAGGCCTCACTAAAAATAGTTAAACAGGGTGAGGGAAAAAAAGCTACAAGTTAGCAACAAAACCCTTGCACCATATATTCATATTTGATGTTCAAGATTCACAAAGGCGCAAGTATTTCATTGCAATTCAAACTCTGTCTGGACTCCTAATAAAAAAAAAAAAGCTTAAAGAATCTAATTGTTAAGAGCTGCCTTTTCTCACACACAGAAAGCTTAAAATAAAAGGTGTTACTTTTTCAGACCAGTCCCACAACTGTAGACAGCACGCTAGTAACCAAGAAGCTGGCTTATTAACACACTGGCTTAGAATTTCTTTTCACAGAATGACTCAGCCTACTATTTTCAAAGTTTTCCTTAAATATTTGTCCCATATTTTACAATAGCAGTTACCAACTACGGAAAAACATATCCCATAAATTCTTAGCCACTTTACAACACTGAGCATAGTGATTAGCTATGCGTCCACATTTGCATCCACTAATCTAATCCTTTCTGAAAATGAAAGCTCAAGATACTCAATATAGATCTTTCAGAGGTAAGCAAATGCTTTGCGCAAGTTCGAGAAAAAACATTCATGCTTCTCCACAGCACCGTTTAGTGCTTCCAAGATAGAAAAACTTGCCAGGAGTTCCCCTATCAAGAACACCACACTCCGTTAAAACTGCAGCTCTTAATAGGACAGCAAAGAACAACAACGTAAGAGGGCAGCCACATAAGGAAAATTTAGTTTACAGCTGTGCGCTTTAAACAGATGTATGCACGTCCATAAGGAGTAGAAGCTTTAGTTGAAAAAGCTTTCCATCGCTGCTCGCACCTCTCTCTCAAAGTCTATATTTGGTATCGCAGACGTATTCGAGGAGAATGAGTGCTTTACAGGGAGGAGGAGGAGGAGGGGATGCCATGAAGGTTGCCTTCCCCTCAGTGCCAGGGACTCTGGCTGACTGGAACTGCAGATGAAAAGCACGCACCGCCGAAGCGGCCGCGGCCCGGCAGGCGCAGGCATGTGCTACGAGGCGGCGTGCGAGTCGGGCTGCAGCCACAGCCCGGGCTGCAGCCACCGGGACAAAAGCACCGCAGAGGGATCGGGCCGGGAGGGGAAGGCAAGGGAAGGTTGCGACCCGCCCCGCAAGGACACGGCCAGCGCGGGCGGCGGCACCGCGGCCGGCCCGGGCACGGCGCAACCCCCTCCCCGCGGCGGGCTCCTCGTCGGGGATACCCCGCTCCCTTCCCTCTGCCCAGACCCCCGCTGGGCGTGCGGGTGTCCACCGGCCCGCCCCCCCCGGCCCCCCTTTCCTTGAATTTTTACCTTCATCTTCGAGCTCTAGTTTCTCCAGCATCCCTTCAGAGGCGGCCGGGAGCTGAGAGGGAGCCGGAGCCGCTGCCGCCGCCGCCTGCGGGAGGGAAGAGAGGAGAAGGAGATGAGCATCCAGGCGCGGACTCACCGGCCCCGCGGCGGCATCGGAACAGCCCGGCGCGGCGGAGGGGAGTGGCGGCGCTGAGGGGGCGGCTGGCGCGGTTCCCGCCGAGCGCTGAGGAGAGAGGGGAAGGCGGGACGGGCGCTGAGGCCGGGCGGCGGCGGCGGCTGCCGGCCCCCCCGGCTCCCCCCCACGCACGTCTCGGTGTGGGCTGCCTCTCACCCCCCCCCACCACCACACACACCCCACACGCACTGAGGGGGGAGGAACCGGGACTCGCCCTTCCTCCCCCCTTGGCGGCGGCTGCGCCCAGCCCATTAACCCTGCGGCCCCCGGGCTCCCCGCCCGCCCTGCCCCCCGGAGGGCGCCGCCTCTCCCCCTCACGGAGGCAGCGGCCGCTGGCGGCCGTGAGGCCCGCGGGGAGGCCGGACGCCCTTTCGCAGGACAGCGCTTCCCGCCACACCTCGCCGCCGCCTCTCCCCCGGCCCCCCCCCCTCCGGCGGAGGGATTGGTACGTTCCGTTTTGCTGCAGTCGAGCCCGTTGGTTAGCAGCGGGAGGGGACGGTAACTACCACTTCCGAGCGCAAAAAGGGAGGGGGAGGAGGGAGAGGATTACTGCCCCAAGAGCTCTGCCAGGCCAACCGCCTTTCGCAGCCCGCTCTGCAGGCTCGGCTGTTCGCCTGGCTCTTCGGAGTGGAGCCGTGCAGGAGGAGGCGGAGGGGAGGAAAGCCCTCCTCCCCCCCTCGCGAGACGCGGTTGGTATGGTCCCGCGCGTTCACCTGCAAGGCAGCAGCGGGGAAGCCGGCAGTTCCACTGCCCTCCGGGGGTGTGTGTGTGGGGGGGTGTTTAGGGGGTTTCCCCCGTGTGTGACAGGGAGCTCCCGCACTGGGCCAAGCCGCCATGCCGAGGTACCCGCTCCGGGAACAGACGCACTCGTTTCCCTTTGAAACTCTCGAGAAGTTACAATTCAAGATTAGCCCGAATGTCGGCATCTTCTGTGTAAGTCGCGCGGCTCCATCAAAGCTGGCCGCTAACCCCCGGAGCAGCCGCCTGAGGAGGAGGGAGGCGGCCTTGCGGCTGAGCGCCCTCCTCAAGACGTGCTGCAGCTCAGCCAGAAGTTAGGGGGGACTTGACCCAGGGATTAGCGAGTGAAATTCTAGTTTACATTGTGCTGCAGATCAGGCAGGGTGATCCTACTTCAAAAATCACTCTTGAAGAAGAAAAAAAAGAAAAGAGTGACTGCCCCGCCATTGCCGTCGCTACAAGCAGTAGTGACAGTTTCGGAGCTGTTCTCGACCGCACTGGGTGTGAGGTGGCCTGCCTCCCTGAGCTTGCCCTCCAGCACCTGAGCACATAATGCTGACAGCCCAAACCACTTGCTGTTAACAGCGGCTGAAGGATGGAGTTTGCTCCGTGGGAGGCAAGAATGGGATTTATTGCACCCAGCTTTACAAGTCTGCATCTGAGCTTCTAAGCCAGGCTACAGCAGAATCAATGGAAATAAGGAAATATTTGGAACAGATTCATCATTTAGATTGTGGTAAGCTATAGCTAGGCTTCCTTAACTATAATGAATGGGTCCCCACTGACTGTTTAGGAAGCCCAGCAGGACCAGTTCACACATGGAGGCTGTAGAGGTGGATAAACAGATTCTTTCTTTGGCAATGGCAACAGTTCTTGTGGGCAGACATGCATGCATGGTGCTCCAAAGGAGTCACAGGACCCATTAGAGAACATTTAAAATCTATTGGTCCCTAAGGAAAGGTTCAAGCTTCAAAAGTTCAGCAAGTCCTTCAAGGAGGGAAGGTTGAATAGATCTGGGATAGCACAGTAATGTGCATATAACATAGGAAAGTATGAAAGATAATTAGAACTAAAGCTATGATAGGAAGAGAGAGCCTAAAATTATGGGAAAACAGAAAGCTGTCTGTCATTTCTCAAGTCCAGAGACGTTTCAAGCAAGGAAGCTGACCACTAGTGACAGCTTCTTTTTCCCAAGCTGCCTCTTTCTAGGAACACTTTAAAGGATAGGCAAAGTTAACAATATCCAGTTTTTCTTTACTGTAAAGGTCCTTTGGAAAGAAAATCCTGAAATATTTCATTCCTAGTTGTATTTTTAAAAGACTGCTAGGATTCAATAAATAATCTCAACTGACCAGCCACAGAAGATACCAAAGCAGTTCATATTAATTTATAATATTTTCAGTCTACTAATTAAAATGCTTTGGAAGCTTTTAATTATCTCTGGGAAGTATCTTTAAAAGCTCTAAATAATTTATCTTCCTTATCATGTACCTTGATACTGATAAGAGTTTTTAACCTCTTTTGCTAACCAAGAGAAGAGTAAGATGACATATTTGATTGGAAATAACTGTCATGATTTTGTTTCTTCTCTTAAAACAACAAGTATTTACTCCCCATAATTATTTAGTAAGCACCAGCCATGAGGAAGTACAACTCCAAGGTTGTTTGTAGCTGGAAGTGACACTGAGTTTTCAAAGGTGCGCGTTGCATTTCACCTGCTACAAAACACGGATATGTTTATAAGAAGTAAGTCAGTTAAGCCTATTTCATACAATGAGGTACTGCACTGTGACCCTCCAAGTCTACTGCAAGATCAGGGGTTTACAGTGGCAGTATCTACATTCAGACCAAGTGTACTATGAGAAACTCAGGATAATATAAAGGCAGTAATTTAATATGTAACAGAGATTTGTAATGGAAACATTATAGCTATGTTGTAACATCCACACTGCTCAAAAAACCCCAAAGGAAACAGAGAACAAAAGGCTGAAACTCCATCCTTCACTCTGCCTGCAGCCTCACAATTTGTTTAAACCAATTTTGGAACAAGCTGCTGGTCATGGCGTTCATTTTGCTCCTTGCTTTGCATTCTAGCTCCTTGTGGTTTGTAGGCAATGCAGTGAATCAGAACAGGAAACTGATGCAGCTGAAAAACAAAGGGACTAAAAGAAAAGATTGGTTTTTATCCAGATCAGTTCCTGATCCAACTCACTGTGCTGTTGTATCAGCTAGCACCTGCACAAGGAGCACCAAGGGCAGGAGTGACAGTGGGACCACACCTTCTGGAAACAACCCACTCTTAAGTCAGCTTAAATCAATGGTGAAAACACCGTCTTGTTCATTATGAACTACTACAGCATTAGACAAATTAGCAGATATTTTTAACAGTCCCAGGTATTACCTCTTTCTACAAACTCTGCCTGCCATTTTCCAAAAGGATTACTGGTTAAAGATAGGGAGAAGATCTGTCCTTCAAAGGACCTATATTTCCCACCAAGATGATATTATATATTGTAACATTTCAATATCTGTTTATTGTGACTATTAGTTCTACTGCCACAAGAGGTTTCTACTTACTATGACTAAGGAATTTGTCTAGATTATGGTTTAAATGTTCGCTATCAGAGTGTGTCAGGTAACCGATTTTAACTGTTTGAGATACCCAATGTGACAAGACAGTATATACTTCATATACTAAATACTGCTAAGCAAAATAAATTTTATATGTAAAAGTTTAGAAGAGAAATATATGCAAAACCAAAACTGCCTCAATATATTTCTTCTTTGCCAGGTTTCAGTTCATTTTTTACAAGGACATTACTTATGCCAAAAACCATAGACCTACAACATAACACTAATACAGAAGCTTAATACAGCAGTGCCAGCAACCTTTGTAGAGGCAAAGTAAAACAACTCAAGGGTGATACAACAGCAAAAGTCATAAAAAGGTGGATGTAAACAAAAGAAGTTTTAGGACTTCTGGGAAGGCTAGAACATAAATTTTAATAGGTAACTGCTTACTTTGTCTCTGACTGTTTTCTTTAGCTTGCTAGGGTAAAGGGAGTGACTAATAATCTGTAGAAGTAAAATTAGCCCTGTAAATTATATGTGCACTTATAATGAATATGTTAAAACTTATTTGATAATCTAGAAGTTCTTTTAGTCCTATGTCCTGCTGAAGGAATCCCATTATTTCCATAAGAACACACTAAGTATTTAAATTGTTGGGACAGTTCAGGGTTGTGAACAACAATTAACATCAGCAGAATGTTATTTTTGATGTAGTTTCCTGCAATCTTGTCTCCCTGAATTAGCAGGAATGCATCCATTGGGATAGGGATCTATCAGTGGCAGTCATCAGACCAGCTATATCAAAATGCTTTGAACGACACCTACTGTGTAGCTTTTCATATTGAATGAGTTACCGTAGGCTGCTGCTTTTGCAACCAGTGGAGAAACAAACATTTCTAGGACATCATTCACATGGTCTATTATAGACAACTACTTAGGATAAAATGATTTGCAGTCACTGTACTGACTAGATGTCTACATCTCCATTCGGTCAGGTTCATTCTGCTTAGCATAACTATCTGTAAGGGAAGGTTTGGGGAGGGAGCCAAGAAACTATGAACTACTCAGTGTAACTTTGATTCCAAGATGAATAAGAGAATACACCCATTTTAAGTAGTTAGAGGAAAGAAAAATCATCAGTAACAGTCAACATGTATAAACAATGCCAAGCCAATCTGTCACTTTGATAACAGGTCAGAAGTCTTGTGGTAAGCAGATGCAGCAGGAGTTAACAGGACTTTTGACACTATCTTGCATGACACTCACACAAGCAAGCCAGATGATAGTCTAGATGAAACAACTGCTAAAGGTCACAACAATATTCACAAGGAAGGTAGTAAGATTTCTTTATCTAACTGGAAGAGTTTAAGAGAGGGTTCCACAGGTCTGTGTTCTATCTAATATTATTTAGTGTTTTCACTGATTTGATGAAGGAATAATGAATAACCTGATCGTATTTTCAAAGGTCTCAATGGTGAGAGATGCTGCTCTTTTAGCGATAGCCTTAGAACTTAAAATGATCTTGAGAATTGCTGCAATGCTTTGAAAAACAGGATGCACTTTGATATGGGTAAGTAGAGCACGTTACACAATAATCAAATGCAAAAATAAAATGGGAAAGGATTGGCTTGCAGCAGTCATGCAAGCACAAGACCTGAGAATGAAACACAATGTCAGATTCTTGGAAGAAAAATCACACTGTCTGCAAATGTGTTATAGGTAAGACATGGAGAATCTGTTCTACTCATTCCCTGGTTAGATGCCAGCTGGGATACTGCATTCAGTTTTGGGCATTGAACTCAAGAATGAACCAAGAGAGTCCAAGGAAAAGCAACAACAATGAACTAGGAGTTCAGAAAACATGACCTGTAAAGAAGGACTTGAAAACCTCCCAGTTTCTTAGTCTAGAGTAAAAAAAAAAAAAAAGAGGACTTAAGGAAAATGTAATAAGTCTCCAAATACCATGTTTTTGCAAGAAGGAAAGTGATAAATTATCTTCTGGGTCCACTGGTTATGGGATAAGAAGTTATCTACTTAGCCTTTAGCAAGGAAGTCTTAGGTTGGACTTTGGGAGAACTTTTTGAACATAACAGCAGTGAAGCACCAGCACGCTTTGCTGAAAAAAAACTGTAAAATCTCTGTCACGGGAGGTTTTTAGCAACAGATTGAAAAAAAAAATTGTTGGGAATTATTTACATATAGTTGATTGTGCTGTGGGGGAAAATGAATTTTTAATGTCCTTTCCAGACTTACTTTCTTTTGTTTCTATTTTTGTCCAAACTTTAGAAAAATATATTTAGTCTTAGTGTGATAATTCAACGAGAAGTCTTTATATGTATGTTTTGTACAAAAGCCAGTTTACTAACAATCTAATACAAATGTAAATTTGCTTTGCCCTCCCCCCCAAACAAGTAGCCTTAATTCTAAATTAGAAAAATTCTAAAGCAAATATTTGAGTAATAATAAAAATTATGTATTCATCTTTGATGACTGGGTAGGATTAGAAAGAGCAACCTAAGAAAAGAAATGCTGCTGCAAATGACAAGTCTGTGTGGAACAGCTTACTCAAGCATTGCAACAAAAACTTTACCCGTGCTTTATTTAGAAATAGGCATTTCCAGGTAAATTCAAGGCTGCCTTTCTCAAAGCTTTTCCTGACTTTTCTACTCTTCCTTTCATTCTGATTAATGAAGGCTTAATACCAATATGCTAGGGGTGCCATCTGCGTAGCTCATAGTTCAGCAGTAAAACTGAATGCCCTTTGAAGTACTTCAGAAGAAAAAAAAGCTACTTACCTTATAAAACCTAATGGATTGAAGAGCAACAAGAAGGAATTCCCATCTAAATGCAAATCAAGGCAAACCCATTCTGAATGCAAGAGTAAACTACAAATGGTAATTTTCCCACCATTTGCTAGTGCTCCTTATTACAATTACAGTTCTATACAACTCAAGTAGTTAACAGCTCTTCTTCTGATGAGCTGTCAATGAACAACTTAGAATTTTTCTAAATGTATGTCATAGATACGCTTATTCTGTTGCAATCTGTGCAAAATTAATTTAAAACACTTACTGCTTATTTTTGGTTTAATTTAGTCTGGTTCATGAAGTGGAAAAAGACAGAAGTTGTTAGAAAAAAAGGTTTTATCTGCTGGTTAAACTGTAAATTAAACTCCTACTTGTTTTCTGCTAGAGTGTGATAACTGATACCAGTGATATCACTAGAACACTAGAATCAGTGAGGCTGAGATTAGGGTCCCATCTCGGATCCCTTCTGTATTTAAAAATGCTAACTGCATGGTGAAAAGGCTGACTGTGGGGTGGCAGTCCATGAGTCTATTAGGTGGTTAGAGAACATGGTCAGTCCCAGTGAAGAGCTCTGGGCCTGGTTCTGATACAAAGTTCTCCTTACCTCGAAAAGCTCAGAGTGAACAGAGCAGCTGTCCAGGAATTGTAGTTTCTACCATTTAAATAGATAATATAAATGGAACAACAATCAAATTTAGCCACATCCTAAGGACAAAAAAAAAAGGAATATAGGAGTGCATTCAGCGCTAGGAAAGATGATGAAATTGACAACTTGCATTTGTACTAAATCTTCACTGCAGTTACAGTACTGAGTGTTGAAATCTGTTTACCCTGAAGACATGTGAACTGAATGTGCAGAGTGATTTCACATTTTTAGTGGAGAGCCCTTCCTAAATATATCTGTGTGGAAATGAATTTGCAGTTTAATCCCAGTGAGTTCTGTCACTGACTTAACTGAGAAACAGGATAGATTTACAAAACTTCCTTTGATCTAAGACCAGAAACAAAGAACCTATCTTACACATGAACAGTGTCCTGCAGCACCTAGCTTTAAGGAAAAAAAAAAGGTACCAGTGACAGTAGAGTTAAGCACTTCTAAAAAATAAACTTCAAAGGAAGTAAAAGACCAAGGAATTGTCTAGATCTCCAGCTAAATTCTTACAGAGAAGTCAAGGCAGAAGTGGAGAAGAGGCAGGATTTGTTTACATAACCTCTAATCTCTAGCTGTGTGTCTGATCCTGTATCACTCTGCAACTCAGATAAGGCAGAGTTTTGAGTCAAGAATATCAGAGGCACTCTCTACATAAGCCTTTGTGGCCAATATTCATTCCTCAGATTACTCGCGTAGAATATAGGTGGAGTCTGAATCAATATTATCAGCATGACACGTTATTCATCAAACAGCCCAACAATTTAAATTCTGCCCTTTTGAACACAAAGTTCAGAAAAGTTAAGTACTTGTGAGGAACTAACCTGAGCTTGTAAAGAAGACTGATGTTACAAGGGTGCTACCAGATTCTGCAAACACAGGGATGCCACTTAGTTTTAATCTATTCCAGAGTTTTTAAGTGTTCTTGTCTTAAAAGTTTGTTATTGTATATGCTCAAAAAGATATACTTTAGCTGTTTTCACACATATGCCTGATGCTCCTTAGTCTCTTTGAAATAGGATGTACCTCTTATCAAACTGAGGGCCACGGTTAAGGGCAAGGGGAAATTATTGCCAGAAAGAGCTGCTGTAATCAGGTGATAAGCATGATGACAGTAGATATTTTGTTATGACAAACACTTTAAAAAGCCCCAAAGAACAGATGGTAGAAAACAGGTAAGCATCCACTAATTTAAAGTGAATGGAAAAGAAGAGTAAGTGTGAGCCCATATTTTCATGGGTCTTCATTCACTGTCATTGAATACAGAATTATTTGTGTTAGTTAAAGTTAAGCACTTACTTACTTAAGTACTTTAGCTGGATTGAGGCCAGAGTACTGATGAGTAATCTGCAGGAGAGAGGCCACTGAGAATAACAAATTTAAAAAAAAAATACTCAGAGCCAAATCTGATTTAAACAAACACATTTACTATACACCATTTTGCTTTCTTCATTTTAGTGTTGTATTTCAAAGCCTCGGTCATGGATAGTGACTTCACTGTGCAAACACTTACTACACCAGCTTTCAATGATGCTATTTCTTAAACTTGAAATGAAACACCTTTTCCCTAACAAAGCCTGAAGTTAATTGCTACTTCAGGCTTCAGTAAACTATGCAAAATTCTAGTAACCTATTAGTAGCCTACCACTAAGATGTAATTTTCATGATCATCAGCAGTTTTGAAAGGCTGGAAGCAGATCTATTGAGCCTAGATGTTAGCAGGATGATGAAGGTCAGAATTACAAGGGTGGTTTACTGAAAAATAGAGACAACCTTCAGCTCAGAGCTGAATCACTCACAATCTCAACAAAACTTCTTCAGGAAATTTACATAGACCTGGACTGAACAAATAATTCACTCTGTGGTATGAACAGCACTAAGAAGCAGGTAACTGCAAGCTAAACATGGAGCAAATGAGCTGCACTATAGATGGCCACTTTCTGCAGAGCTTATCATGACTGAGGATCTCAATACTCTATAGGACTCCAGAAGGAGTATTTGAAAGCTATATCAAAGAGGCAGGCAAAGATAATGAAGTATTTTTCAGTGCAGTTCTAGGAGGACTTTAAACACCTAAGAAGGACTTCCTTGTAGCACTTGGGCCTTGTGTGTTGACATTAGATTTCAAGCCTACCCCACAGCTGACAAACTCCAGGCATGAGTGCCATCAGTGGCCCCATTAAAACTTGTGAAGTCTATTATATCAAGGTAACTACTCTTATGTGTAGACAAACCAATATATTAATAAACTTCCTTCAACACAGAGCCTATGGTTGACCTGTAATCTCCAAATTAATTTTTGACAAAAAGCTGGTTTTCAGATGGCACTGAATCTGTGTAGCTTGAAGAACATAACCCTCTTCCTGAATTACTTCCAGATCTACTGCTGATCACTCCAGGCCTAATTTTTGTGCACTGCTTCTTTTTTATCATTATGCACAAAGGAAATCTGCAATGACAGCAACATGCAATGGATACTTCCTTCTGTCATGCATGCTTTCCCTTTTGACAGCCTCTTAACTATATCCTTCCATCATTTCAGGTACACTACAGGTGAAACCAGATTGTCCTCTGTACTGGTTCTGTGGTTTGACACCATCTGGAAGGACTGTGTTAAAAAAGAAGCATATCAAGTGTCTGAGCTAAATGTTTTATGACTATGAACAATATCATAAAGAGACATGGAAATACTGGTAAGGCTTTTCCTTGTATTCCAGGAACTAGAATTTAAAAAAATCCAAATTAGTTCCATGCTAAGGACCAGGGATACACCTCCAGCAAGCCTGCCACCATGCTCATGTTACTGCAGAGCTTGTGGAGGTGTGGATACAAAAGCATATTCACAGGCAGTGGATACTTATAGCGTGGATATGGCAAACACTAGGTTCACAAGCACGTAAGCTTAGATGCAGATTCAGTCTGTAGTTAAATGTCTGCAAAAAGCTGAAATTATTTCTTGACATGCTGCCCTAGGGCTCAGAAGAGCATCCTACTTTACAGTGATCTTTTGTGTAAATCTTGATGTGCTCTGAAAACATGATAGGTTCCTATACACAATTACAGTCTGCAGTATAAAAGCTTGTTGCTACAAACTTTAAATATAACATATGCTACCTGTGGTTAACTTATCTGAAGCCAGTTGCAGCTCCTGTTCTAAAAATATCTGAGTTCGGTAGAACTTTTATGTATTTATCATCATAACGTCGCTTTGACTTAGAGTAGTATAACCCCATTTTTTTATAAATGGGAAACTGAGGCACTGGGAGACCAAGTGACTTAGAGTTGCAGGAGTGATCTCTGCTAGGGCAGATGGTGGCAGCCAGCTCTCTCTGATCTCCAAAGCATTCCCAGCTACTTATTCTCCTTTTTAAACTCTTGCTTTCCTTAATGACTTTGCAACTGAAACGCTCTTTGAATTCTAAGATTTCTTCTCTAAAACAGTGACAGCTAAATGCTTGAGGCCATGAGAAAAAGAAGGAAGGTTGAGGAAGGCATCCTTTTCTTCAAAATATAACCTCTGTACCTGTAAAATCTTGGATGATGGAAGAAACTACTTGGTGACCAGTTTGTATTATGTCCTTCTGTACCATAGCCATGCTTGGTGGCATTTTGCTGTCTTTTTCTGAAGACATATTCCAGGACAGAAAGTTGTGCACTCTCTGTGGAAACTATTCCTCACAGTGCTCCCTAAGAAATCAGCTTTGGCAGCATCCTGTCCTTGTGTGCAAGAGGTCTGTTGGGATGTACTCTTATGCGGTCATTATCAGCATGCTTAAGGGAAAGGGGTAGGAGAGGAATCTTTTGTCTTCTTTCATAAGCCATGTCTTCATCAATAGCTGTTTCCATTTATGTAAGGAGCTGGATCCTGAGGTAGTACACACCACGAATGTTTCCAAGTAAATACAATCCCAACACCCAAAGCTTGAAAGGCCAAACACACAACAGCAGGCAGATAGCGATCTTGCACCTGCTGCTCTCCCTGCCACTCAGTGATTAGCTATTTTCGATTGTCACCAGGAGCTCTCTTCTGATTCCCAAGCTCTTTCCCTTGCTTAGTCTTTTCTGAACCTTTAATGTTTTCCCCAACTCTTTTTTCCATCTTCTGTCTGTCCATCAGCTTCCTTTCTCATCTTCAGTACTTCTGCTAGTCATTTGTAAGTGTTTTAATAGACGATAAAAATTGTACAAAGACCCTGATCCAGCAATGTGACTTGGCATGCACATAGCCTTAAGTGCTGTAGTACTGTTGACTCCAGCAGGACTACCAATATACTTAAAATTAAGCACACATTTAAGTGCTTTCCTGGATCAAGGCCATCATCACACTGACATTAACCAAAACGAAACAGCACCTGAGATTCAGCAACATAAATACATAGCAACCTCAACCAAACTCAGTGCTGTAACCTTCAGGTTACCTTTCTTCAATGCCTTCTGTCATTGCTAGCTATGTTATGGCTACACTTAAAATCTATTCTGCAAGCATATACTGGAAGTAGTACTTAGGAACAATCCCGTTTAAGCCAATGCTTTCTTATGGTTTTAGAATTTGCCTGGCCTGTTTTGCTAGATCAGGCTCTTGGACAATAAGGTCCTCAGGGCAAGAATCATGTTTATTTTTCTGCCTGAATCATATGTGCTCATATACCACAAAATAGCAATTAGTAACTTTTTGTTCTAAGGTACAAGGAAGAAGAGTTTCTACATACTGCAGATGCCCTGGCTTGTGCAGTTGTAAGTGAAAAGTATGACAGATAAAAATTTCAAAAGTCTAAGGTATTAACCTTATCACTGGCAATTTACTGTAACCCTAAACATGCAAAAAGACTAAATTAAAACTTCCTCTCTTGAATTCTGCCCCCTCCTCCTCTTTTCCTGACATTCTGCCTCCGTTACCTTTTCTCTTTTATTCTCTGTTGATTACTTCACTGGTTTACACTTCAGCTTATAAGCCCCATATGGTAGGAGCGCTGTCCTTTGTTAATCATAAAATAAGATTATGCCTACCTTGGGCACTGTACAAATCATTATTGTCTTCCTACAAATGTCTTCCACATGGCCCCACCCTCAGTTCCAGCTGAGAGTGCTGTTGTGAACAAGCTCAAAGAATAAATATTTTGCATTCATTTCACTAGCACAATGGAAACATTTTTCCAAGCTGCTGCCAAGATGGTATCTAGTCCTCTTCTGAGTCAGCAGCCCGTGCAGCTGACTTTCAAATGGCCAAACTTGCTTGATTGTGATCTTAAAAGAAAAAAACACAGACACAAGCTGTATTTTTAAAGAGCTGTATTGCTCTCCTCATGCACAAGCAGGTAGTGACACTATAAAATATGAAAGCTGGAGGCAAGAAGCCGTACAGAAGCGACTGTTGTTTGTGATGTCCCCTTTATTTCTCCGAACTTCAACAGTTTATTTCATCCAGTCAGAGGAAGGGACTGGGGAACATTGTGAGGAAGTGAGAAAGGAGTATTACTGCTTTACGTAGTCCATTTCCTTTTGGTATCAGCCAGCTTTTTACATTCTTTAAAGCTCTGTTAGCCATTAAAGTCAGTGTATCTAAAAATACAATATAGACAAAACCAGGCTAAGAGAGATGAAGATGGCGAGGAATTCGCAGAGTTCCCTTCCATAAGCATTTTTTGCTTATTCTTAGCTGTATTTTCACTGTAGTCCAATACATAAGCAGGCATGGTGCAACAGAACAGGTTCAAAACTGTGCATCTTTCCTCCGTTCTCCTAATCCCTACTGCTTTGTGAATAAACAGCCTAAATGGTAAGTAATTTTTGTGTTCCAAAATTGCCCAGATATAGCTGGTAAGAAATTGTCAGCGATCCTATATTAAGCTGCAGCTTTACATTAAATCAGAGAGTATGCATCTGGCTTCTAATCGCTAATAGAGCTTACTCTTACGAGAAGTTCCAATCTTCTAGCAAAATAACAGGATGCTTATTAAATTAACAAGTCAAAAATTCAGAAATAAACTGTGCCATAAGAAATCAGTTCAATGGGTAAAACCAGGCTGTCAATCTTAAAGCACCCTCTTTACGTCATGTTACTTATTCAAAAGATATCTATTTATGTAGACACATGAGGCCAGATCCCTAGGTTTAGCCTTTTTATACCATACATAGTGCAGGACTTATGGTGATAAAAGTAACTTAGCTTTAAGCCACTAACTCTGTCTTCAGGATGCTGGGGTCATGATTTTGGCCAATGTGTATCTTAAAAAAGACTCATAGATGCTCTAGTTTTAATTGCCTTAGCTACTTATAGCCTTATGAGAGCTGGCAAAGCAGCTGGGAATTGATTGGACTCAGCATTCTGGCTATTCATCTTTTCCACCTAGCCTTTCTTCTTTTGATCTAGGACTAGGAGGTACAGGAGTTGTAGGACTTTATGCCATTAAAATAAATTGTCCACTGAGTGAATCCATAGATATTTGATCACATTATCTCTGTGGCTGCAGAAAAAGCCACAAGCTGACACAGACACACATTTCCTTAGGGCAGAAAAAAAATCATCTTTATGCAGTACAATTTCTCTGCATCCTAAGACTGATTGCCACGAATCTGAACACTGCAAAATGAGAATACAAATACATTAGGAAACCAATGTTTCCGGAGGGTGTGACTGGACATTTTTACTTCTAAACCAAATAAGTAGCTTTAAAAAAAGCAAATTAACCAGTAGAAAATGGATAGTAAGACTTTTGTTCCATATTTTAAATACTAAAAAGGAAGGAAAATACCAAATGTGATACAAAAGATATGACTAATAGGGAGAAGGTGAAGCGGGAAAACAGAATATTAATAAAATGGGAGCTGTAATTAAGAGAAGTAGTGTGGTATAGCTGAAGCTTTCTATTTTTGTGATGTTTAGTTCCAAATGAGTTTACTGGTTCATTTCTTCTTTATGTCCCATTGAATCACACTACGGACTTTCTAACCATATTGAATAATTCTCCTGTGAGCCTACATTCAATTCAGTGGAGCTACTGTGATGCTCTGTCAAAGGAGACCGAAATCAAATCAGGTGGGCTCAAAACATTTTCCCTTTAATATTGTATGTAATTGTTACATAGTTCATCAGTTATTCCTTTACTAGGTTTGCAACTAATTATATACATGCCAACTGTTGGACAAATATATACCATTTTTACATTAAACACACTTTCACATGTACAGCAACAGTTCCAGTAGAGAGAAATGTTTAAACAATGATAGCTTGTTACAGCCCATAGGATCTAGTAGAGAACAGGTCTGTCTCTCAAAAGGAGTGCTGGTATTAAGGCACTTAAAACTAGCCTGGACATAACAATGCTGCAAGAGCTTTCTTCACTGGTAAATGGCAGCCTTTCTGGTTCATGTGATCAGTTTACTGCGGTGTAAATCAAAGCTGAACCACAGTGATGTCTTGGCACTCTAATATATAGCCTTAAACCACATGAATGCTGAAATAGGGAGTTCTTGTACATTTGCAGACTGGATTCCTTTTTTCCCAGCCTGTGCTTTTTTTTTTTTTTTTTTTAAAGACAGCATCAGAATCAAAGAACCCTTTTCTGTTCTCTTCATCAGATTTTAATCTCTTTAATCAGCCAGCTAGATTATGGAGCTCTGATAGGTGGCGTGGCTTTTTGGAAAGAGCCGAACTGAAGGACCCGCTGCACATATCCTGGTTCCCAGGCTCCTTGCCAGTAGCAGGGTGTGATGTAATAGCCTTTCACGCTGAACAAGTTAACAGCCCTGTTTTTGAATTTACTACATTTTGGCTAAGAAACAGCATGAATAGCCTTGCAGGGAAGTGCTACTGTTTAACAAGCAGGTAGCTGCAGAAACAATCTTATTTCCCTCTCTGTAGCTAGGACTGGAAGAAAGTCCCAGCTGTACATTACGTCTCTCCTTTTCCATATGCTGGAGCAGCAAGAACTGTGTAAAATTAATACAGACCGGACTCTTTCAGTCCCTCCTGAGTGCTATATCTGCAGTCTTAACAGGACTTGCTCATACAAGCTTAGAGTAAGTCTCAGACTACCTTTTGGCTGAGATGCCCTCTTTTTAAGAACGTTCTGGGAAATCACTTGGCTCAGAAGTTATTTGGAGAACAGTGGTTAACTACACAATCGTATGGAAAGGGCCATTTGTAAGTATGATCTGGCTTTGTCACTTCTTCTGAGCAGAGGAAGACCCAACCCTGTTTTTCACCAAAAGAGAACTCAAAGGCAACTCCTCAGTTTGGAGTTAGCATCTTCTTTCTCTGGCTTGGACTCCTCTCATGCTGGGAAAGGGGAAACCCATAAAGGCCAGGAAATGATGTATCACAAAAATGCTTGTGTTTGCAGGAGACAGGCAATACTGCTGTTTTCGCAGTGACTTATGCATCAGTAGAAGAAGAAAGGATGAAATGAAAAGAATACAACCACATTAAGCTCAACATACTACATTCTACTTTAAAATACGGGCAAAGCGGAAACAGGGCAAACATGTTCATTACTGAATTTGCAACCTCTCTACATTCCTTTCACAGTTAGTAATGTCACATTAGAGAAGAGTTATCATTTACCACTTACTGCCTGAAGGTTACACAGTCCAAACAACACAAGGCCAAAGTACAGAGTCATGAACTATACTATGAAAAATCAAATTGCTCCTTCCCCATTTAATGCAGTGCACGATAATCTTTTGGTATAGCTTTGATCTCTTATCAGCTGAATTTCTCATTACAACCTTCTAACTAAACCACTACCAACAGCTACACACCCAGAGGAAAGCCTGTAAGAGCTGCTGCAACAGTGTGTCACAGCCTCATCCCATCTAGCTTTGGGCACCCAACAAGTGCGTCAGAAATGCAACACGTGGAGTCACTCCCTTTGTAGTCAGCGCAAAAGGCTGAAGATCTGATTCATCCCCTGAAAATGCCTCTCTGTGGGATACGGAGACAACTAGAGCTACTATACTCCCAACTTAAGCAGCTCAGATAGGTTTCTAAAGTTAGGTGGGATAAATCCAGACCTTAGTGATTATCACAGACATCCATTTAGCATGAGGTTAATTGCTGAGGTTTGTATACTGTGTTGAGATGATACTCACTGAAGGAGGATCTCCCTCTGTCAGGAACTGTCTCCCACTTTTTATCCCCCTCACCAGAATCTAAGGCTTAAAAATCACATCAAAACATACACTGTTCTAAGTGCTACTAAAACATGAAAGATTTTGATTACATCTGCTGGGAAATAAATATATTTATTCTTTCCTCCATGCCTTCTCTCTTACTAAACAGATTTAACCATTCTGCGCCACAGTCTCAGACATATAGAAGAGAAGTACACAATCAGCTTCAAGTGCAGTTAATTATAAAAATGGGCTAAGATTAGTTCCAAGTCCTGATACTGCACCTTCCTATAGTTATCTGCTGTTCTGTGGGTTTTTTTTAATAATAATTCCGGGTCTGGGTTCAAGGGTTACTCTTTGCTACTGCAATATATATAGCAATCATGAATTATTTAGAATTAGTCCTGGGATCTCACATATCATCACTAGTTAAACAATGTAATAAGTAAATGAGATTTAAGTTGACAGAACCCTGTAGGTAAGAGTCAACTTCTCGTTTCATAAGTCAACATAGAAGCTTCCCTGTCATTAAACTGATCATCTAACAGCATGGCCACTATGAAACCATTTATCATATAATTTATAGTGTGTTTTTAAGATACTTGGAATTGTTATGCCAAGAAATGATGATCTAAGTAAACAAGAATTTGAGTTTGCCTTTCACAGATTTGTTTATGGCATGTGCATTATGAAAATGTATTTATAAACACACAGCTCAGAATAAATGTTTGAAATACAGTACTCAAATTAAGAATGTTGGTCTACTGCTGTCATATTTGTAAAGGAATGCTAGGTAAATAACTTACAGGGATCAAAAGACACAACAGTCCTGAGTGAACACCCATCAGCTTCAGATTCATGCCCTTCTGCAGAAACTTAGCCTTTCTCTTCTCTAACAGTTTCTCCTACTAGAAGAGCATGGCAAATCTCTCTGCCTGGTTTCTGTTGAGAATTAAACATCCTCAGTTCCTCACAGATCTGTAGCTGCTGACATTTGTTCCCAAGTAAACCAAAAAACTAATGATTCACTAGCAGCCCTGCACACTCACTGTTCTCAGATATAAATGAGTACAGAGGGTACAAAACAAAGATAATCAGGCGCTATACATCCTATGTATTACTGTATCTTCTGAACAAGAAATATTTGAGTCAGACATACTGAGTTTCCATCCAG
The DNA here is from genome assembly GCF_000737465.1 of Haliaeetus leucocephalus. Lineage (NCBI taxonomy): Eukaryota > Metazoa > Chordata > Aves > Accipitriformes > Accipitridae > Haliaeetus > Haliaeetus leucocephalus. The sequence goes on along the minus strand of NW_010972436.1, from coordinate 23,027,399 downwards.
ATTCTCTCCTGTACATATATACAAACACAACAGTTGATAAATATTTGCTGAGAATTCTGTTTCTTTATTCTGGCATCTTCTACTCAACTTCATATTTTCCAAATCAGCAAATAATTAAAAACAAAACAAACTTTTCAGTCTTTTAGTCAGTGGAATGTGCTAAGATTATGTTGTTTCCCCATTTCTATTCTAATAAGTACAAAAGACTCCTCTGTAGCTGCCTAACATGAATACATGCATATGCAAATACTATGGCTGATATTGACTGAAACCTACCAAAAATATTTTTGTGTCCTACAAGCCTTTGAGTTTCATAATCTATGTATCCCAAGACTACTACTTACATAGAAAGGCAGTGAGTTGGCTGGAGAAAAGTTACTGCTGGAGTTCCCTAACTATCAATATAGGATTAATTTTATTTAATACTTTAATTATTTACTTTTGCATAGCAGCAGAACAGAAAGTCTGTATTTTGTAGGGAGAGTTTGGCTTGCTTAATCTAGAAAAACAAAGGTTGGCTACAGGTACAACAGGATGTAACAAACAGTGAATGAAAATGGCTATTGATTATAAGAGCAAATGGTCACAACTTGTCCATGAAAAAAATTGGTTGAAAATCAGAGACTTCCTAACCATTACAGAAGGGGTCCCCAAAACAGGGCATGTGTTTTACTGGATGTGTGTGAAAGACTTGAAAGTAGTATGTACCTAAACACTTTCAGCATAAGAACGGCCGCTGCTACTGTGGAGGTACCTAACACAAAAGCAAAAGGGTTTTGGGATTGCTATGTTAGCATATTCAGATCCTGGAACAGCTTTCCCATGGGCAAGTGGGAGGAAACTTCCCGCTTTTAAATAAATTACTAAGAACTGGAATGAAACAGAACTTGTAGTCGTTCAACAGGGAAACAGACCTCATGAACCTTTATGTCCTTTACAGGTCTAGATTTCTAGATAGAGAAAATGTCAAAGATTTTCTATTCTGAGGAAAAAAAGTGAAGAAGAAAATCTGGGAAAGACACATGCAGGGTAGTTAACTCTGGTGACAGATCACAGTCTGCTAGTTCCATGCGGCAGGGGAACGGTAAACAGAAAGATACAGTCAATGCAAAGGAATTAACACAGAAAAGAAAGAAGGAGCAAAAAAGCAGAGGAGAAAAGAAAAGAAGAAGACCGATGCCTCTGAGGCTCAGGCTGGCCGAGGGGGAGGGGAGGAGGCACAACGGCATGCAGCGCGGATGTTGTGGTGGGGAGTATCAGAGGTTGGAGTTCATGTATTCCCAGGAACTGCTGAGTTCATGCATTCCCAGGAGCTGAAGAAACCACTCTTATGAAGTCACCTCTACTACGTGGGGGGCTGGAAAAATACCCTGGTAGTACTGCCCTTCTTTCTCTAATCTCTGAGCTGGGGCAGGAGGTGTAATAGCAACTAGTGCCATTAGACACCAGCTGTCTCAGTCATCTCACACTCCAGAGGCAGCTGGAACTCAGAACCCCTGCAGCTCATACTGTGAATTTCTTTTTGATGTGCTCTCCTTGGCTGCTAGTTCTCTCATCAGCTTTTCGTAAAGGAGATAAAAGACCATCCTAAATAAAATTTTATCCTTCTCTAAAGTGGCATCTCAGCAGTGTATGCTGGGATCCATAGCTACTGCAAAACTTGTTTGAGAATAGTGCAAAAATGAGTTCCTATATGGGTAAATCCAAAGGGGAGCTACCACCTTTGGAGTCCTAGTGCCTTGTCAGCTGAATACTGGGAAAGCTGAGACAAGTCTGAAGTAAAAGGCCCATGACATTGTTCTCATTCTGTTCCACAGTACGGACATACATGCTCTAGCCCACCAGTTGTAATACAAGAAACAGTTAACACACAACCCTGTACATTTCCCAGTGGAAAACTGGACACATGCTTTACTTACTGGTTTTGAGGTAGCACAGGGAGCTGGTGTCATGATAGGAGGCTTGGCTGCACTTTGAGATGGAGGCAAAGAAAATCTCTGCCCTGTGTCCGGAGGTGAAGAACAGTGAATCCGTGTTTCTAGTCTCTCAGGCTCATGCTTGTAGGATTCAAGAGGAAACGTGGGCTGCTTGGTCACTTGTGTTGGGGTAGATGGAGAAGAGGAGAGGCCAGAGGCTGTAAACAAGAATAATTACCAAAGATCAGTTCAGAAGAAAAGTAGACAGAAATCTCAGCTTTACAGTGAACATGTATTTTTGCATCACAGTTCCCCAGACTAAAAGTATGTATCTCACCTCCTCATTTATGAAAGGGAATTGCTCTGCCTTGCCTTTAAAACTCTTTTAATCATTCAACTGGTTGAACAGTCTGATCCATTTAGGGAGGCCAAGTGGCAAGACAAGAGTGCTGGAGATTCGTGTTGTGTTAACCTCCTGTCTGATTGCTTATTTCTAAAAATTATCCTCAGCACTGGTATTACTTTATTGTTATAATTTTAATACTCCTGTGAGTCTCGGGATTACCTCTGTCTCATGGCAAATGGCTCAAGAGCTTTAATGGTTGCTTTTTCTTTTCTTTCATTATTTTAACAGTATCTCAGCCAACAGAATAAAATTAGGAGCAGAGGCAAAACGAAAGAGGGCATATTTCCCATGAGCCTCAGTCTGCTTTCTATAAGGCTCTTGGCAATGCCTTTATACAAACTAGAATTGTTTTCAGCAGCCCTTGAGGAGAAAGATTATTCATATCTTTTGCTGAAAATCAATATCAGCAGCAGATCATTTCTCTTGTGAGCATCCTGTGTTTATTTGACACGAGTTATCTACCCCAGCTGTATTTTTGGTTACGTTCTTAGGGCAGTTCTGAATTGTAATCAAACAGATCATTTAAGCTATATTTATTATCCATTTAAGAAACAGCAGACATCTACAACCAATTATAAAATTCAAGTTAAAACATCTGTGTTTCCTGTTATATCTATATGTATGTCAGCAAACAAAGGATGATTCTCTTATGCCAGCATAAATCAGGACAGACTTAAATGCATAAAAACTATAAGGCTGAACAGAGCTACATATTTTTAAGTGGGCTATACAATCTCTGAATTTGGTTCACTTCTTGTACTTCCAGAGATTTGTGCAGATGATCAGTTAGTCCAGAGAGGAGTCAAGTCCATCGAAAGGGAGCAGATAAGATAGCATTTAATAAGCATAAAATCCCAAGCCACCCAAAAAATTGTTTGAGAACATGATAATGCATCTTCATGATAAGTCTAGCTCATCTTCTCGGTGTGAGCTTTCAAGGCTCCACCAGAGATTTTTCCACCAGAGATTTTTTCCCATTCAAAAGCTTTGCACTGGTGTACATGGAGCCCTTACTGGTCCTTCCTTCCAACCTGGGGTAAAGTGCATTAGTACAACTCACTTTATACTCATTACCTCTCAGTGTCACATTTTACCTCACAGACAGCATTTTCAAAGAAAACTTTGTATTGATGGAAAGTAAGAATAAAACTCAGTAATAACTAAGATGCTAGACTCAGAAGACTAGAAATCCAACAACTCGGGGAGGGATCTATTACTTTAAGAAACTATCACTCCTGACATACCTGGGGAAGAGTTACCATATGGTTAAAGGAATTAAGGAGGAATTTAGGTAACTGTTCTTTAGCTATCATTCTTCATTGAAAACAACCTTTCTTGATGGCTTTTACATATGAAGAGAATTAACTTTAAGAGAATAGAATCACTCATCAAGAAACCTGCAAAATAATTAGGCTCTAAGGTGTTTTATTTGTAGTGGGTTTAGTGGTGCAGTGTAATGCGTTTATTTCTTTCAAAGAAAATCCTAACTCTCACTGAAAAATTTTAGCTTTGCTGGAATCAAAAAGGACCCCCTACTCAGTCCCTCTCTTCAGTCCTGTTCCAGAATTGCAGCTGCCCTCCAAGGACTTCCACTTCATTTCATAAAGAGACCTGCAGCTCTGCCAACCAAGAGCAATAACCACAGATCCAGCGGAGACTGGGTGTTGTAGGCAGATACAAACGTTGGCTAATGTGACATGCCACGGGGTGAGGCAAGAAGAATAACCCTGGTATTCTGAATGTCCTCAACTTCTGGTGATTCCAGTGGACTGGAGTGTTCCACATCTTGAAGGATTAAAAGGACACCTAACTTGCCTGTTCAGTTTTTGCTTACAGACAAATTTAGATAAACAGTTCTGGGGAAGATGCTCTTCTGTGTTTTTATGGATGTACAAATGTTTTCTGAGCACTCAAATTGGGGTTTGAAGTGGATGGGGGCTGTAATTGATGCGAATGAAAAACCACAAAAAGGGAGAAAAACACCATTAGACCTTAAAGTCTTGCTGCTGGGATGTGTTCACTGTCCGCTAATGTATTCAGCAAGTCTACAAAAACCGTTTCCAGTATCAACCAGCTCTGCCAAAAGCGCTATTACCAGGCATAAGGAAACCACATATTCACTGTCCTAACGAGGCTGGCCTGCCAAGTGTAGAGGACATCTATAGGACACAGGACGGTGAGGATCAAAGGAGACCAAGGAAGTAACATCTCTTACATCCTATGAAAACTATTGCCACCTCATTATAGATGTGTAACAGCACAGCCAGGATAGACAGTGTGGTTTCCATTTTATAAGAACATTCACTGTTGGTGAATCTCCTTTTCGGTGCCAGCCTTGGACACTTGTCATGAGTTTTTACGGATGAAGAGCATCTGTGACTTCAGTAACTTTCCTGGGAGCACTCAGCCTTAGAACTGACTGTTTCAAGTAGGCACTTAAAACATAAAGTACTCACCATCAGGCACACCCTAATATATTTGAGATCCAATTTTTCCATGACTCAGCTGCTGCACAGAGGTGGAGGGAAAATTATAATTATTTTGCAGGGTATTTGATTAAATTATATAATTAAGCTTTTCAATCTTTGGTATTTAAAAGCCTACCTCATAGCATTATTGTGGTATCTATGTTACTTACATTTGTACAATACTGAGATTGAAAGAATAATCCCATAGGAAATGTTATTTTTATGATTATTAAAACAAAGACTTTTGGCTGCTGTGATACAGCTCAACATCCTAAACCCTACAAAGGATTTTATAAAAGCCTGCCACATAAAAGAATGAAAATCTGTAATATATACCCAGACCAAAATCAGTTCAGGAGTAACAGAAATTTGTATTAACTTTAATCCTATTGGACTGCCACCTGAACAGGCAGCATTGGTGTAAATATATCATTATATGTATGTGCAGTAGTTGCTCTGTTCTACTACAAAAGGAGTCCATTGAAGATACAAAATACAGCTATATCCCATGGATGAAAATAGTTCATTTTGGAGAAAGTATGCATAAAACAATTAAGCAGTGAAAACTAGCCAACAATTCTAGAGTCTTCTATAATGAAGCTGAAAAAATTCAATATGTATGTAGGATTTTGGAAAACAATCTTTGAGATTGGCTGCAAAATCTACTGGTTCTGGTAACAAGATGAACTGATATGGTAAGTAATTATCTCTTATGCTAATGTTTCTTTCATCAGACAATGAAATGCATAATGAAATGTGATCTTTTCATGTTGAGAATCTAAATAGCTCTTCATTTTTCTGTAACACAAACCAAGAATTTTAGACCAAAAAATAAAAGAGAAAAAATCTAGCAGATCAGTTACTGTGTCACTGGCTAACACAAGGTTTTATCCTATGTTTTCTATTTATCGTCCCTGTCCAGTTTTAAAACAGTCCGAGAGTTTTGCTTTGTTCTGATTCATCCTGGCATCTCCTTTCTGGGGACAAAGCAAGAGTGAAAAAAGAGGGTAACTTTGTGGTCTCCGTAATTGGTGAATCATAAGTCCTAACATTTGCATAATTGAATATGCATATGAATAACTATTCATAAGAATATATTCATACATGGTGCAAAATTGCATTAATGTAAAACAACTTTCGTATTATAGTATAACTTTATCCAGAACATGTACGTGAGATCCTAACAGAACTAAATACCATTAGTCTTAATTTTGAGCAAAATGGAGCTATCTCTGGTTGCCTTCTCCCTGTGACAGTGTTGTCTCTGACGGCACGCAGTGATGGCCCAGCATGCAGTTCTGTGTCTGCATTTGAGCAACGTCAGCTGGGATCTAGCCACACATCACAGGTTGGATGCAAGAGTCCTGAGAAAGTACTGCTGTAAGAGCAGAGCCCACAGGCTTTGGCCCAAGTTAGCACGCAGCGCTGGCTGGTATTTAGTTGGTCACAAACACATCAAGATAATGTTGCTGCTTTCACTTGTTTCTCTAGGTATTTGCAACTATTCGTTTTAAATAAAGCCCTTATTTTGCACAGCATGAAGTTCTCCACCCACCTACTTGGGCATTCTGATCCAAACCAGCCCTCTACTGATCCATAACAGGAAAGGATAAAGCGCTATGTTGTCATTCACATACTCCCAAGGGAAGAAGGGTGGCTGCCCTCCTACATTTCCTACATTCCCTGGGTGACACCCACATTAGTTCTGTCACCTACATTTCATGCCTGACCTGGCAGGATGCATCTGGCAGTTGCTGGGAGGAAGGATGCTGCTCACAGCCCAGTGATTCCTGCCAAAGCCTCCCTTTTATATCAGCCCTTTTCCAGAAAGAAAAACAGCCCCTGCCCCCATGAACCTTCGGAGCCACCTGCCCACAAATGCTTGCTGCTAGGGATTGCAGGGATGTGCTAATGCTCCTCTACAAAAGGGTGGCTTCAGGTGGTTCGTAATAAAGTCACACTCCCTTGTTGAGGGCTCAAAGGATATAGCCAGCAGCCTGCTCTCAGACTTTACCTTTGTATTTGTGCGCTTAAGATGAAGTTGCTAAAAGTGGTGAGAGTTACTGGCCATGAAACACAAATCACTTTTGCAGTGTACCTCTTCCTAGGGATCACACCAGGATTCTCTCATCCTGTGCCCGATCACGCAGATAATGTCATTGCTAACACATAAAAGCTGTTGCTAAAATAGCTTTCCAAGTTTATATATAGGGATATATTAATTTACCATTTAGACTGAAACTTCTCAGAAAAAAACAAAAGGAATTTCCATTTGCAGTGGCTCCATGTGACACTTTTTGTCTGATTCCTTCCCAGGACAACACTGTCCTTTCATTTCCATTCTTCAGCTGGCAGTGAAACAGAGAAGGCAGCAGGCTGTGGCTGCTGAATTTTAAGTAGTTAGCAGCACAAGTGAATCTGAGTTGAGCCGACTGTTCATTAAGCTGATTCACTCTTCAGACACAATACTGTGTTAATTTTGACACATAAGCAAATTGATGCAAATTATGTGAGATGAAGTTTAATGCCACTTAATGGCAATAAGACTATGAACCCATCAGCAGGTAAATGGCTACTGGCTGTTTCTATTCAAATAGTACTGGTGATGTTGACACTAAATATTGTAAAATAGCTGTTAATTTTTTTAAAAAAATACATAAAACTAAGCCTGAAAAGTAATCTTGAGGTTTTGTAGCAAAAAATATGACAGATACTGCCCAGGAAATTTCCTGCCGTATCTAGCATTTTCACTTACACACCAATTCAGGATGCCTCCTGCCCTACAAGAACTATAGCTTCTACTGTCAAAGCATATAGCCTGTATCTGTGACCAATAGAGCGTCACCCGTATAATGGCCAGGCCTTCCAGTCCTTCATCTAAGGTCCCTGGTTCCGGCTGAGCAGCATCTACCTTAGCTGCATTAGTAAGCACATTGGTTTCAATCTTATTGAAACAACTCCATGTCTTTTCATGTAGCTGGTACACCATTCAATGGGAAGATTACTTGTTTCCAAAATCATCTTTCAGATTTTTTTATTAATCAAAGGAAGAGAAAAATACACATTCTAAGTCATTAAAATATCATACACTGTCTGAAAAGTTTCACAGGGAAATGTATATTTTTGCAGTAAAAATCTACTTTCTTTATATTAGTTCAAACATAGTAAAGGAAACCGCTCCTTACATGGTCTCAGCCACAGAAATATCTGAACCTGATAGCTCCAACTTTTGCTTTAGAAGCTATTTCACTTTGTAAAACCAAAGACAAAGCTGTATCAGTTTCCAGGATTCAGCCTGTTCTACTCCACTTGTGGTCTATTTACATTCCTAAAGAACTAACACCTTTTCCTTGTAAAACTGAGAAAATCAGGAGCTGAAGAATTTAATTAGTAAAGTTTTGAGAATTGTTCTTCTTTCTGAAGATCTCGAGGCCCCTTTATGAGGAAAGGCTGATCAGGAGAAACACCTTCCCAATGCTGCATCCTTTCAAGGGTTTACTGCAGGTTTCTCCTGCGCTGCTGATTAGTCAGAGGATCTTCCACCTTGCCCAGAATCGTACGTTGGTTATCTTACATTTGTTAGATGTACTGGACAAATCTGGAAAGACTTGACACGTTATGTCAGCATGGCTTACGGAACATAACTGAAATAGTATTTCATCTCCTTAGAGCAGCTTTTCAAATACCCACCACCTGGGAACAGCAAGCAGGCTACACCACCAGTCTCAGATAAAGGGGGCTTTGCAGGCCTTGCGAGGTTTCGGTTTTGTGTTGTTTTGCCTCTTCAGGGTGCGCTGCGAGGTTCTGGATATGTTACCAAAGCAGTCATCGCCTCTGCACTGTCGGGCTGGATCAGTCCGACAGGCTCCCAGCCGTGGGGGATATACCCTGCAGAGCTCCCCTGGCCCCACTGCACGAGCACCCTTGCGGGTGGTTTCTACCCCCTCCTCCCAAGCTTAGCACCTTTTTGAGACAGAAACCTCCACAGTGACTCTGCGTTTTCACACTTAGTTCTTAACAGTTACTCTCTACAACTAGATGAGTTTCATCGCTTTGGGGTTTGCATTGACTGTTTTCAACAGACTTGCATTTTTCCTTTATTCAGCAGACAAATTTCTATCAGGGTATGTGAGTTGACCGGGGGCTTGATGGTCGGGAGAGAGGTGGCTGTCAAGGGCTGTGAACTTGGGCTGTTAGGGCTATAGGCAAGCTGCAGGAAGTAGTACATAGGATCCAGACATGTATACAATTATGAATTTGTTGCTTTTAAAGCAACAGATACATGGGATCCAAATGCAGCAAACAGACCAGAAATCCTGGCGTAGAGCATCCCTCCCAGTGGGATTTTTCTAGTTCTCATTGGCAGGAAGGTTCCAGCCTGGCTTCTAACTCCTGATTTTCTGCCACCCTTTCTCCTTTGTCTTGCAAATACTGGAGAGAATACTGTGGACAGCTAACTCATAGCAAAGAAACAGAGATCACCCACAAGCTTGATGGCAAAGAATGGCTTTTTTTTGGTTTTGTTTTTTTTTGAGACAGCCAAATGCACATTCCAGTGCTGTTTGACATCTTGACAGGTGATAAATGAAGAGGTCCTGGTCATGGTTGAGGCAGCCACTGAATAAGTACCTGAGCCAGGCATGAGCAATTAGCTCAGCATGGTAATTACATCAAGAGACTCAGTACCAAGACTTTACCAGGCACCATATGGCTGTGGCCAGCACACACTGTCAGAAACACAGGCAACACATACCTTGGCAGCACCAGTGCCAGTGATAGGAGTAAAGTATTACCAGTGATCCTCAGCAGGTAACAGCACGATGGGGAAACATCCTGTAGAACCACAAGAAGCAGGAGGAGGAGGTTTCGGCGTGCATCTCTATAAGAAGCACACGTGAGCAAAGAATGCTTCATCCTCCTGTGCGTCCATCACCCACAAAGCATGGGGTCAAGAAGTTTGCAAATACCAGCTTTTCACTTTCTGAATCACCTGGCTGACTTTCCAGTCCTGCCACTGAGAGCAGAGCCAGAGGAGCTGATGAGTGCCACCTTCCAAACGGCTCCTGCTGTACACAAACCCAGGACCGCCTATAATGGGATACGACGTTCTGCAACCGCTGCCTGGGGGTAACTGCTGGGGTATAACAAAAGCTAACTGCGCAGTACTATGATACCTATCTAAAAAGTCATTAAAATGAAAATCAATCCCTCCATTCAAACTCTGCTGGAAAGACACATGACATTTGTGCAAACCGCAAGTTTCTTTTTCTGATCCAAACTAGATGACTAATGAGCATAAGCCAATCCATGCAAATAAGCCATGTGCAACAGTTGGCCCTTATCAACATACTGATAACTGCTGAAAGAAAAATCTCCTCTGACTTCCCAGCCCTGTATCAGCACGTTAGCCGGGCATAGCACTACATCACATGGCAGAGATTCACATGGTCACTTGTACTACGTGCTGGTTAGAGCCGGCTGCTGTGAGAAACAGTGCCTACAGCAGAGCTACTTTATTTACTTAATACACCACCTGGCATTTAAACTTTCACAGAGTACTTTGTGTTCAGAGGCTTTAATGAAATAACTTTTGTTTTCTATTTTAGCAAAGACGTCTGGCTGCTAAAGCTAACATTTAACAGCTCTTTCCACATTAACCTCAGTTGTCCTATCTAGGCTTTCTTTGCTGTTTTGAGCCAAGCTGAGCTAAATGCTCCCCTGCCGTTACAGAAAGCTGCAAACTGGCTGTCTTTGGTGACACTTCAGTGGCCAGCACTGTCTGTCTCTCCATTACCCTGTCCTCTGCTAGAGGCTGCTATAACTGCTTTCTGCCCCAGCACCCTCTCCCTGGTTTTGCACAGCAAAGCTTCCAAAGCACAGTTACCATCATCATCGTTCGCGTTTTGCTTCTGGTAGCACCCACTGTGTGCAACGTGCTTCACAAACATAAAAGATAACACAGGCCCCGACCTGAAGGGTTTACATTTTGAGAGGCAAAGGAAAAGAGGAGGAAAATTAAGGGGGGAAAGGTGGGAGGGGGAATGTTGTATGCACAACATCTAAAGACAAGTTTGGAAGTAATTACTTGCTTGTTCTGATGCTTAATTTCACACTTATGGATTTCATACTTAATCACTGCACTGAATGTCAGTTTTTCAAAAGCAGCTGCTTGGGGGGTTGCAGAATAGGGTAAGTTGTTGCTTCTCCTATGATTTACGATATGCTCATCCAATGTAAACTTAAAAAATGAGGGAACTGAGGCAAAGATTTTCTGAGCTTGCTTGTTCTGCATCAGTGCCTTAACCACGTACCTTATTTCTGTAACATGCTAAAGGAGAGGAACACCCTATAGAAACTGAAAAAAACCCCAAACATTTTACAAATCTGTCATTAGAGGTCCAAGTTAATGAAAAGAACAGTCTAAATCCGAGCCTGCAGAACCCCACTGAAATCACTGTGGGTGATTTCATCTCCACAGTACATCTACTCTCTGTGTAACCGAAAGACAGAATATTAATGCACATAAAGACCACTAGGATATCCATTTACAGTGTACGCATGAAAGCCCCAGGGCTGGCGCCAGGGGAATGCATACTGTAATGCTGCACACAGCCACACCGCGCAGCAAGAAGGCAGGTGTTCAGACTGTGCCACTTTGAGGTTCGGAATAGCAGGTTATAAGGCTGTCGGAGCAGAGTCTTCAGGACTCAGGTCCTGGGACCTGCTCTCTATTTAATTTATCAGTTCACATTAGCCTCAGTTTCCTACTCTTACAATGAAGAAAATAGCTCTAGAGGTGCTAGTAAAGGCATCAATGTTACAGCTGGATTGCAAGTCTTGCAGCACAGTTTACTTTTGTGTTATTTTCTGCAATGCTTACAAGGGCACTGAGGTGAGAGTAATTAAATATTTGCAAAGTGCTCCAAATCCTCAGGAAAGCTGTAGCTAGAGAATGAAGCCGTAATTTGCCATTTCTTCACTTCTGAAACTCATGTTTTTCATTATTAAAAGAACAAAAAATCTCCCTCATTCTAGCTCTTTTCAAAATTCAACAGGAGTCCAAGCACTGCTTCAGCCTGTGGCATTTTTCTCTCCCCACTGTGTCTGACTCAGACTTCTGTCTCATCATAATTCTTATCTTGCTAACCTGGGAATTAATCTTTTTGTGCACACATGGCACAGCAGAGATGACACAGTGCTCTCTAGCACACCTACCAAAGCCTTCTGAAGAAATAACTAATGACTTCATGGCTCTTGTTTGACGGAAAATAAATTGCTATGGGCCTGCTCCTGTTCCTTATGCCACTGGGTAGTATAATTTCCATTGCCTTCATTGGTACTGGATCATGCTTTTAGTTGAACATTAGTGCAGCAGTAAATGGCTGCTTTCTCTAGACACTAGCCTGCTCCGAGACTAACCCTCTCCTTCCCATGAAATGATCCACGCAACACCGGCTTTCTTCTGCCTTTCACGATTAGATCTCGAAGTGATGTAGGTTACAACCGACCTCAGATCTCTGTCCTTCTGGTTAGTTCTAACCCAGACTGGTCTCCCACTGCAGTACAAACACAAGCACAACGATGAGGGCAGCAGGAAAAGGGCCAGGAAGAAAGCAGAATCACTTTGTACAGTGGCATTGCTGGTTTATACCACTTGAAGTGTACAGAAAACAACAGCCCAAGTTTTGCTAATGATTGCTATGAACAGAGCTGTTCATCTAGGATCTGGCTGAGGGCACAAGGGAGAAAGAAAGGGAGAAGGTGGCTGCACAGCCGTGTACCAAAACCACAACTATATCACAAGACTTAAAATATGCCCTGAATCGGGAGGGACTTATCTACCACTGGCAAGTCCACACTTCCCATATATGCGGAATCAGTTACCATCTTATTTTCTTCTCCCAGCACAGAAGCTGGGTGACCTTAAAATCAAATGAAGCCCTGTCCTCTTGCTGTGATTCTCCACACCCTTACCCATAAAGTAAGTACTGTCATGATACCCAGCAATTAAATGAGGCTGAAGAGCAGCGATATCACATCTGTACCTCAAAACTTCAGGATGGAGCCAGGAGTTACCCCAAGAGGCTACCTGAGGTATACTAAAAGGTATGCCTACAAAGTTTTAGATGCTGGTGTTGCCACAACTGTGCAAGTCAAACATGGTTAGCCAGCATGCTACATGCTCAACAGAGCCATGAGCACTTTGGCCCATCCTACTCAAAGAGTTCAGCAAGAAATGAATCCCTACTTTATTAACAAAAGCCTAAACGGAGCTTTAAACACATACCTGGATAAATATCAGTTAGATGAAATGAACACTCACCCCGGGATATTTAATGATTCTATCATTTTGGAGGTCCCCTTAAACTCCATCATCTTATTCTTCTTACCTGCCTATAGTAAAATTCAAACTCATGGGAGGGGACTAAACTTCACTGACATCCATTGCATTGGATCAACCAACACCCGGTCCGATTTTATATCTCTATTGCCAAGTATTTATATTGACCACACACTTTTCTGGTATTTCTGCACCAACTACATGACGGAAGGTTGGCCTGTGCCTTCCTAGCCACATATGCTTTCTTGACTCCTGATCTGCCTCCTTCTTCTGCAGACCAAGCATCTCCTCTCCTCTCTACGCTTCCTGCTAAAATGTTACATCTAACGCTCCACTTTGGGTCCACTAGAGACTGATGCTATTAGAATAAGTTAGAGGAATTCCTCACCCATTTCCTTTTTTCTTATTTCACCTTCTGTTTGCAGGCTGACTGAAACCTTCTTCATCCACTTGCCTACTCACCAGAGCACCTGCAAGACCAACCCCCAAAAGCATGCCACCGGCTGGCTTCCTTCACTTGCCTGCACAACAGTTTGCAGCTGATACCTCCTCTCAACACCCAGCTCTGGGGTGCTGCAAGCTCCTGGCAGGAAAAAGCACAAGTGCCCTTCAGTAGAGCACGCTTACATTTTTCCAAAGGGCTGGCCAGGCAATTTTCCTCTCCAGGAAATCCTTCCCCTCCCTTGTCATCCAACCCCAGCTTCAACCCACAGCCCATCCCAGGTCGCTATTAGAGCATGCCTCCAGCACATGACAGCAGTCACATTCCTGGCTTGTTTTACTCCTCAGAGCTGTCATCCTGCTATAAAGTGTATGAAAACAGTAGGAGCCAAAAGGAACCGGCATGTTGAAAGAGAGTACCTAAATGCAGACTCTTTGGAGCAGGGGATGCCTTCATGCCAGAGATTTCCCTCAGTGGGGAAATGTGATGTATTTAAGGAGATCTACCTTTGCCCTTTCATTCTGCCTTTCCCTCCCATGACACCAGTTCTCATCCTTTTGCAGGTGTCTCTCTAAGTCCTGGGAGACTTCAGCCCATCAGCTGTGGACAGGCAGTTCACACTGACACTCTCGACTATCCTTATTTCACACTCAATTCAATACTCTAAAGCGCGCTAGGGATTTCACAGCCATCGCTTCAGTCCTCAGACTCAGGAAGGCTGAGCCGTGTCTGTTCACGTACACGACAAACCCAGAGGACTAGCACACTTTAAACTGCAGACGCTAGGCAAATTAAGCAGCCATAAAAATCATGTAAGGCGAACAGAGTGCTTGGTGCTTCCATTGCATCAGGAAAAAGCTCAGTGCATCTCCAAGCAGGTACATTTGAAGAGGCCCTTCCTCCAAGTTTGCTACCTCTCTGACTAGGACCAGGCAATATCTGAAAGCTCAGACATAAGAGATGCAGACAAATCTATGATATGAAAGTTAACATACTACAAGGGGAAAAGGCAGAAACAACTCCAACTGGCTAACGTGCCAGAGAAGAAAAGCAGGTCTTAAATATCTCAGTATCTCCTTCCCTAGATGGGTCAGTAAGAAAGCTACATCCATTCCTAGATGTGCATTAGAAAACAACCTGTGGGCAGTGATCTGACCGTCTGCCCTATTGTTTTTTGTACTTCTACAATGGTCAAGGAAAGGAAATGTACAGAAGACACCTATGCCCTTTTATTTAAGGCTTTAACCTTCAAGGATCTGTGCACACAGGGGCAGACATGGAGAGGGGCTTCAGAGGAGGCTGCGAGGAGGGAACCCGAGGGCAGGACCAGACTTCCTGGGGAAGGGATGGCCTCACCAGTCAGGACCAGATCGAGCAATTGGTGAGGCTGCTGCAACAGCCCTGGCAGAGCCGCTCTAATGCTGCTCTTCAGCTCAGAGTAGATGATTACCACAACCTCCACCCCACTGCCCCGTCCACCGACACAGCTGGAAACAGACAGGGTTCAGGGCTTCGAACCAGGAAAAAAGTACGTTCAACCTAAAACCTTCTGAAGAGCAGGAGGACAAGGGTGATCCCGGCAAGAGGAGCGGGTGCTTCGCTGCTAACCTGCCCCAGCTCCCTGTGCAGGTCCGTGCGATGCACAGGCAGCTGAGCAGGGTGCTGGTTATGCAAGTCCTGACTCAGATGTCACGGAGCAAAGCCAACACCGCAAAGGCCGCGGTGAACAACTGTCAAATGATAAAAGATTTCAGTCACTGCTGACTGAAGCTGGATTTAACCTAGCAGGGAAAGGCTTTGTATCTCATTACCGACCCGCTGCGTCAGTCACTTCCCTCCCCAGCTGCACTATTTTGACCTCATTTCTGAAAATAAATTATGAGCTGTTTTCTCCTTGTAACAAGTAACTATTGCACTGGAAAGCTGGTTGTTTTCAGTTGTTAAAGGAAGGTGGTGCTGCAACCTATTCCTCGAAGCATGGGCAGCTCTGGACAAGAGCATCACTACCCCAATCCCTGCATATCCCCTAGATACCCAGGACTCCCACTCAGAAAGCCATTTAGATTGAATCTGCCTCCACAAACAGACCGTTGACAAGTTTTCAGGCACTTCTGCAAGTAGTAAACCACATCTATTACCCTAGTTTACTGAACATTGGCAAAAATGTATTTGATGCTGAGAGTCATCTGCTGCTGCTCAACACAAATGAATCAGTCAGATGGTAAAAGACCAGCTGGCTTTAAAGAGCCATCCAGATAAGGGTTTGTGGCTGATAGCTCATTAGCTGAGCCAGGCTGTGCAAAAACCAGACGAGAAAGGGGACTGGTGTCTAGTCCTTCCAGTCCAGATGCAGAGGACATAAGATGAGGAGACTGTACTTGCCAAGAAAACCACATCCTTTGCTTCCCTGAGCCTCTATTTTTTCTGACAGCTGATTATGTTCCTGACACCTCCAGAAAAATAGAAGATGACACTGCAGAGACAGCATGAACATATGATCCGTAACTCCTACCAAAAGCTTACAGATTGACTGCAAAGAACATCAGGAAGTTCTGCAATGTTCTCCTTTCAAGAGAGGACAGGATAGTACTGAATAACGCTCATGGCTCTCCAAATGTTTCCCTAAGATTTATCCTTACAGGCTCTTGTCACATCAGGGGGCTTCAGCAGTTCATTTGCACCACTCGTTCCATCACACTGTAAAGCTGTGTTCCCAAGAAGCTTTTTTTTTTTCCCTCTTTTTTTTTTAAACTGTTGCATTGATTGAACAGATATACTCTGTCAGAGTTTCACCACTGCAAAAGCAATTCAATCACTGTTTTGTGGAAGGTAGCTGGTATTTAGCCGACACTTTTTTCTTGATGCAGGATTGAACATGAAGCATCACCCTGAAGTTCTGTTGAACTTGAACGGGATCCGTCTTGGAACAACTCAGCTGTATCAGTGTTGGACCACGGCTGGTACAAGCTGAACACCAGCCCAGGCCAGCTGAGACCTCCGGACCATCACGTGGCTGGCCGCTAGCCTTGCAGAGCTTACGTCCAAGGTATTCACACTATGTGGAGCCAAGTGTGGGATCTCTGACAGCGTTTGCTTTAGCCCTGTCCGTCCCAATGATGCAAAAGGAGTGCTCAGCCCTATTCCAAGCACAGATTGTGCCGGGTTCTGCCACCCCACAAAGTCCTGGAGTTTGGGTGAAAGCAACTTCCTAGCACAGACTTGAAACTTTACAGGGTTAAGACCAGCAAACACGGTTTTTGGAGAAGGCACTGACTTCCATTCAACTGTGGCAGCAGCAAGAGTGGTAGTAGGATTAAACCAAGATGAGACAGGAGCTGGGTGTGCTGGTACTACTGGTATGGAGCAGGCAGAGCAGGAAGGTTGACAGCTCAGGAGCTGGGGGAGCAGTTTCACCAAAATTATGATTATTTGTGTTACTCTGTGCATTGTTTCATCTCGGCAAACAAAGCCGCAATGAAATTAAAGGGCTCTGGCAGTGAATCAAAACTATTTAATGTGAAGGAAAATAATCAGACCTGGATGGGGGGCTTGGGCACAGCTGGCCGCAGGAGGAGGTGAGTGCTACAGAAACAAAAAGGGTATCAGCCAGAGTGGGCTTAGCCACTAAAATGGCCAAGGTAAACAAGGCACAACCTTTGCTAGGCCCTCAGCAGTATGCAGTTGGAAAAAGGATCCCTGACAGACATAATTATGTAACTTTGCCATTGCTGAGACACGACGGCTCTAATCAACGACCTTCCTTCCCCATGCCCTGTGTCCCACCAGTGGTGAAAGCGCTCCCAGCCACCACACACCTACGTAAAATGGCAGCGTGCAAGAAATGTGTAGAAATAAATCCATGCAGGAACAACAGAATACGTTACTAACTGTATTTTGTTTCATTCCTTTGATCTGTCACCTGAAATCAATCGAAATCCAAAAGAAAATATCCCAAACCTGTGCTTAAAAAATATGTATCCCATTGTTTTCATTCACATTGATGAATCCTTTTCCATTTTTCTCTTGTTGATGTCTAAAGCTGGAGTTTTAATGACATTTTGCTCTGGCTCTGTTTTCAACACCACTGATGATAAATACATGCCAGCAGCCAGCTGAAGCAACAGTTGCTGCAGATCCAGTGTCAGAGTGTGACAGACATGTGGACGGCTGCTGTAGATGGGAGGACACGCAAGCGGGCACCCTGTGATTCCCGGTCACGTGCCACAACGTGATCAAGGAAAACTGGCTCAGACCTTTCCCTCGATCTCCGTCCTCTCCTCCTCCCCTTCCCGAAGGAGCTGTCAGCTTTCTTCTCTTGCACTTGGAGCCATTTGGTTTGGCTGACACAGGGGATTTACCTCAACTAAATTAAACCAAGACAGGAGAAATGTCTGCTGAACACAAGGAAACTATCTGCCAGCAATATATATGAAGCGAAGGGTGCAGGAAATGCCTCAATATTCACAGCCATCCATGGCCATGTCATCCCTCCTCTACTCAGCTCTGGGCTCTCCCAGAGACCTTTCAGGCAGATCTAAAACCTTTAGCCAAGGGCTCTCCTGGCTCCCCAGAAGACTTTCCTTCCTCTTTACTGAGCAACGACGCTGAGGAGGGCGAGGGTCCCCTTTCCTACTGCTTGCAGGTGTTTCTTTACTGTTCCCACTCTCTCCAGAGCTGCACTCTGCCCAGTTCTTCTCTTCCCCCACCCCTCCTCCTCGTCCGTTGATCCCTCCTCCAGCAGCCGATGAACAGGACCCAAATTCAGGACTAATTTTGGAAATAACCCTGCAATTGCACTGGCAGAAAACAAGTGTCTTTGACGACATCAGTAGCAGAGACGAGGACCTTGTTGGGAGCCAGGTGCTGTCCTTGGGGGGGATTTCATTCTCTCGTGAAGATTACAGGGCCGATTTGTGCTGAAAATGCTGACTTTGCTATGTCCTTCTATATCCCCATGGGGATTACGGGACTCTATTAACAAACCTCCTCCTTCCCCTCCTCTGCCGGGAGCATCCCAGCACTCATGGTGCTCCTGCTCTCATGATTTGCTGGGGAAGAGGAAGCAGGAGCACAATGTGCTCTCACCATCATCCTCTCCGCGACCAGTAGCATCACCTATTCATGAACTGGTGCTCGCCGAAGTGTGGGAAGGTCAGATGGCTGAAAGCACAGAGCCAGATTTCTGCAGATCCCAGGAGAATTGGCATCAACTACAAATATGTCCCTTCAGCTCTGCAATATTACCGCTGATCAGCTATAACATCCCAAACTACTGAGTGCTTTGCAGAAAAAAAAAAGCCAAAAACCTCACGACAGAGCTCTTCTACAGCAGATTATTAACCACTTTATAGATCCCTTCCAGGCTGCAGTTTGCTTTTTCTGTGGAGAGAAAGTTATTTGCCAATACAACTGCCTTAAAACATGTGGCAATGCATATTTCATCTCTTAAAAGTGATTAATACATTTGCTTAGAACAAGAGGCATTTTTAAAGACCAAAGCCAATATTTGGTGGTGGAGGCTTTGCTAAAGCAACATGGAGTCATGACTCAGCACGGAGAAGTTCTTCCTAGGTAAGTTCTCCGGCCACAGAACTACTTAAAGTGTCAGTTTAATGCAATAAGGTTGTTTATACCTGTAGCACACTGCATATCAGTTGAACAAACTGCAACTTCAAAGGGGTCTCAAGTGCTTGGAAGCAGCAGTATAGTTAATTAATAATGTAAAACAAAACTCGACAAAGGCAAGACATCAGCAGTAGAGTATATGGGGCTCTGCAGAAATTAGCTTCCATTAGACTTAATCAGAGCAGCATTTCTCATTTCCCTGAGAACACAGATGCAATTTATCCCTTGAGCTACACACTCGCTTTTGGAGTCAGACCCATTGTATCATTTACATCAAATATGTAGAGCATTATCCGCAACAAGATGTAGACCAAAATAACAACCTACACATCTCGGTTTATTAAACCATGATTTATATGTTCCCAATGGCTAAAAGTTGCTCTTCAAACAGGGGGCAGAAGCACAAACTAGTCCATTATCTTCCTTTTCTGAGAGGCCCCAGCAATGCCGTCAGCACATCCCCATTCCTCGGCAGAGACATGCATTAATTCATGACTTTTCCTGGGCAGCCAGGGCTGGCCGAGTTCCCACCGCGCCGAGCTGGAATGCGAAGCTGCCCCTTCCTGGCAGGCTGCTGGGGTCAACCTCTGCCATTGACTCAGCTGCCCCTGTTTGCACTTCGGTTGCTAATTGGACCCCTCTAACACCATGGAGATGACTCCTGCTCAAATATTTGGCTTCACGAGAAGCCAACTTGCAGATAACGCGTAAAACGGAACGTGGCACAGAAATTCATGGGAAAAGCACATGCTTATCATGATGGTAACACATGGGATGTCTCTAGTCTGTAATGTGGCTAATCATGGCTTTGTTTGTTTAGGTTTTTTTTTTCCCTAAAGACAAACTTTCTCGCTTTAGGGAGCTTTCAGATCTGATCTGCTTTCCATCTTCTATATATTTAATCCCACTTGGATAATGAAACAGATTCTCCTTACTCCACGTGGCACCTGGGCTTCCCAGTTCTCCCACACGAGTGGAAAGCTGCAGTGCACAGGTCTGCACTGCAGACAGAAACAGATGGTCTGGATTTTATTGAAATGTCACGAAACCTTCTTCCTTACATTAGCAGCTGTAAAACATACACATTTCAAAAATAAAGCACGTGCACTATTTTAATTTCCCCCTGCTCCAATCCTACCCCCAGGGGATCTTTATGCCTTGCCTCTAATGTAGACCTTATTCTTTCTGGCTGAGGATGCTGGGGTCCATCTCCACTTCTGTGAGGAGGCCTAAAAATGTCCCCAGCCATTCTGCTCGAGATGAGGGTGGGTGTTTCTGTGATTTCCAAACTGAGCTGCTGCCCTTGTTCAACGCTTCTCCAAAAAAACTCCCTCTGGGATTCACAGGGGGTCATTTATACATTAATAAGCCAATGCAACTAATCTGGGCCTGGATTCTTAGGGTGTGTGGATCTACTACATACAGAAGGGAAGACCATTTTTTCCAAATAATGTAGCTTCTGCTGGCCATAACACCATAGAGTGGCCAAGCTAAGCTTGGTCCCAAATACCTTGTTTTGCTCAGGGTATGTTCAGATCCGCTGGCACAAACGCTGCATCTCGCACTCCGAGTACGGTATAGCAACACCAACAAGCTGTTCCTCACCTAGAATGTAAATATAACCCAGCATTTCAATAGCTGTGTTATTATAAGTGGCCTTGATATGGCCACAGCAGAGCTACCAAAACACTGGATTAGACGTACATGTTTTACAAGCCGATCCAATTTTAACTCATTCATTTATTGGCATCACATGCGGTTCAGCTACCTTGCTTGAATGTTGCACAACCAAGAACAAGAGGCAGTATTTTCAAAAAGTACCATGCCTAGAGCTATGCATGTAATGCAGCTCTAACAATGAAGCTAACTTCTGCTTTAGATGCTTGATTTTCCACTGATATGTCCCAGGATTAAATAAACAAAACTACATTGTAACTATACAGCTATTTTAGTGCATATGGTCCTACTGTAATGAGCACAACATTTGTATGTACATATTGTATTCATCAGTGATACTGGTTTCAAATGCCACAAAAAATCACCAGCTAAACCTTCGAAGTGTCATGGTATTTAAACCTATAAATGTCAGGGCTCCTATCTGCATTTTCTTTTTTGAGACATTAAGTCTTCCCAATATTTCTCTGCACCCGGATGGGGCTATAAAATTCCAAGGGAAAAAAAAAAAAAAATCTTTTATTTTCGTTTCCTTTTTTTTAAAGAAAGAAAATGAAAGCTTTCATAAAGTAACATGATTCCAGAAGCCAGGGACATTAAAGACTATGGATTCAATAAGTTGCAACAAATTTAGACTTGGCAATTCTGATTCATAAATTGCTTTTGATTTCTTTTCTCATTTATACACACATATGAAAAAGAAATATCTCGACTTACTCCGATTTGTACCTATTTACAAAGCAAGAATCAGACTCACATTGTACATAATTCGTTCATAAAACCAGTAAGTATTTATGAGTTATGATCACAAAAATCACTGATCAGAAATACCTGTAAAATGTTTAATTGAAATAATGGTGTAGGTGATAAAAAGGAGGGAAATTAAAGAGGATACCAGCTCCTACAGCAAACAAGCTGATTCCTCTGATTCTGCTTCCCTTTCTGTGAATGCTAGCGACATTTCTTACCTAACACACAGCGGTGATTTATGACTTGCTATGTGACGCTATGAATATATGAAGCCTCTTGAATTTTACACAAAAAATACTGGGGAAATAGACTACTGCATCATCTTAGCAACACTGAAATATGTGCTCCACGTCTTCAAAATTGATGGAAAAAGTGGCAATAGGGTAATATGTTTAATCATTGTTGTTCATAAATGAAGCTGTACTTCAGGAGAGTGGAAATGGTTTGTGATTGATTCCTTGTCTCATTTCACTCACAAGCAAAGGCCTTGATCTAATTCCCAATAAAAATCAATGGAGAGATTTCCAGTGAACCTTACCTAGACTCCAAATAAATTAGCAACTTATTCTATACATCTGCTCGTGCAGTCCCTGCCTCAGAGTAACTTCCAAATAAATTTGTTCATATCTGGCTTGCGCAGTCTTTGCCACTTTTACTCCCCAATATTTTAAAATTCAAAAGAACTTAAACTACTGTATTCAGGGTTGGCTTTTTCCCCCTCCTTAAGTACAGCTGGTCTTTTCCATGATGCATTAGGTTTCTATAGCAATGTGTGTTACCTAGGTTATGGCCAGGGATAGTATTTTCATTTGGCTGTGACATTTGATTAATTACCAGACTTACAGGCCACTTTCCAGCTGCCTGTACCTGTGTGTACCTGCACATGTGTACACACGTACGTAAACAAATTAGGGGAAAAAAATCATAACTTGGGTTTTTAGAGCCCAGATTTGCAACCATTACATGTAGAAACCCAGGCTGGACATCTTTCAAATTTCCTATGAGTAAAACTATACTGCATCTTAGAAGAGTTAATTTTGGGGACTTCAGTATAAAGCCATGTCCAAGAAAAAGAAGAAAACAAAGCCATTCTCTCTGATGTCCCATAAGATATATTAAAGAAACTAAAGTAGAAAGGCAGATTTAATGCCTACAATATTAAAAATAAAAAACCAAAAAACATCACCAGTGGAAATAGAAGGATTTATACACCAATAATGTGGAGAACGACAAGGCACAATTATGGTCCCACCAGCCAATACAAAGAGTATTTATGTGCGTTAGTGGAAGGACTATGGAATTCAGCGCTATAAGAAGCCAGCAAGAGGAATCCTATAAACAGTGGAAATATTTTTAAATTCATACAATATTTATCTAATTGATTGCCACTACGTATAACAGCACTGCTCTAAATCCTGACCACCAAATGCATAACAGAACGGGGCTGTGAAGGCGCCTCACTCATTTCACAGCCACATTGAGATGCCTTTCCACGATCCCTTTATATTTGATTTTACATGTTCACACAATCCCAAACTTGTCCTGGTGCCATTTAATTAATTGAAATCACTCCTGCAGCCTGAGACTGAAAACCGAATGTTGTAATCCCTCTTGTTTAAATCAAGATGATTACAAAAGTGGGCAAACATGATGCCTGGTAGGTGTGCCTCTCTAAATATGTCAAAGAATAATCCACGTGCATGTCTGACTGCCAAGCCATGTGGCTTGGCAGTCTTGCTGTAGCGGGATAAATATTATGCCATTCAATAGCAAAGAGACACCTGGGCTTAGAGCAAGCCCGAGTGAGGCACCCTGAGGTTAAACCTCTGATTTTTCCATTTCTTGCTCTTCGCTGAGATCTTAGCACATACTTTCTTGCCACGGCCAAACCCTCCAGACATGGAGGCAAAAGGTCTCCATACAACCGGGCAAGCGCGCTTCGGGGAGGACAGGCCGCAGAGAGGCTCTGCAAGGGACATCGCTGCCCTCTGTAGCAGCGAGGACAGGGGCAGAGATGGGCTAAACCAGCCAAAGCATGGCTGAGGGCCAGAGCGATGAATTCAAACCTTCCCCTTCCCCAGCAAGAGCCTTGGGTCCTCGTGCTCCTGGGACAGAGGAGCAGCTTTGCCTCAACCAATTTTTTTTTTCCTTCCATCAACTTGGTGGATGCACTGGGTCCATGCTGGTGACCTGAGCAGCCACAGATGCTCTCACGAAGGGGCAAATACAACCACAGCCGCTGAAATGCTTGCCATAGCCCCAGATCATCTCTGCTGCTGCTGCTCCACAGCCCGCAGAGGAGATTCTCCCCTTTGCTCCCTCCAGATAGCGTGGGTACAAGCCTGGTTTACACATTACAGGGATCTGGACAGAAGCTGATAATGTATTCTTAGATCTAAGTGGCTGCCAAAAAAATCCTCATGGAAATCAAGCAAAGCTGCTTGTGAGAGCAGTTGAAGACAAGCTAGTGTTTGTCAGACATCTACAGATAACTGCCAGGCTCGAATATTCTAAACAGTACCAAGAATTTAACATTTAGTCATACAAAATGCTGAAACCCAGCCTGCCAGACTGACAAACCCTGTGTTTTTAACAAGGGTTAAAAAAAAGAAGATTAAAGTAACTCTGCTCGTTTTAAACAGCAGAAATGTAGGACGAAAAGTATGGTTTGATGCTTTGCAAGCAGGGAAGTAAATTCAGCTCCTGTTGCATCTTCTGTGGGGAAAAAAGGTGTAACAGCAATTCTAGGCAAATGTGATTCTGGAGTAAGAAATAACCGTAACATTTCTGCCCTGAAGTCCCTCTGCGGATTGCCACCTCTGACTCATCTGTCCCCACACCCATATTTCAACATTATCCGCTATAAAAAGTTGAATTCGGTAATGTTAGTAGGACAGATGCTTTGCTCCCTGTCCTGTCTGTATGGCAAGGTTTATGCAAAATAAAATAGAAATCCTTGGAGCTGATAGAAGCAGTTACTGCTATGAATAGTCCCTCAGTGAGCTATTCACATGAGGAAGCGTTTACAGTGTTTGAAAAGCCAAGCCCAGAAATTCTGCTGTGATTTTTAATACAGTGAAACCCTACATTTACTTACAGCATTAATAACACCTGGATATAGAATAACTCACTGAAAAGCACAATGGGTCATATCATTAGTATCTTATACTAACACCAGTAACTTGTGTACAGCCAGATTGCTTTAGACAGTGTGTGTTACCAGTTAAAGCACCATTTCTCGAACACTTCTAAGATACTGTGCCTAATCCGGCATAGTATTTGGGTTTAAATCATATGACAACAGGAAAGCCTAATTGCATATATTTTATATACAAAATAAAACCATAGGAGCTTGAAAGCCTACAAGTTTGTGACCCGTAGCTCATGGACTTCAGGTTCCCACCAGTGCTCAAGCATCATATGAGTCTGATTGATCCACGTTGTCTCTGGACCCAGACCGTTCCTGCTTCTGGAAAAGTCATGCTCAGCACATGCCAAAGGAGGCTGGACAGGAAACCAACCCAGAGGCCCTACCTGAAAACCTCTTCTATCAGGAGGTGAAAGGCTGAAATGAAGGAAGCTGTGTGTCAGCTAATGAGCACTGACAGGACCAGTTAAGATTTTTACAAGTGGATTAGATGGTGAGAACTCACCCATGTACCTTCCACAGCCCATTAAATCATTAGGATGAAATATAAGGAAATAGAAAACAACAAAAAAAACCCCCACCAACACAAAAACTTTCAAAGTTTCTGCTCCTTTCTTTCCAGTTCTGGGAGTCTGACATTCCTCCTTCTTTTCAGAAAAGTCTCAGAAACCTGTCTTCTGGGGGAGAAAACCTTTTTTTTTTTTTTTTTTTTTTTTTTGGGGACACATTGCATTACTACTTGTGCTACCAACACCTCCTTTCTGGAAGCCTCAGCATGCCTTTGACTTTCGGACTCTGGGCTCTGCGTCCTGCCTCTCCCTCAGGGACTGCATTGGTAAAATAAAGTCCATGAGCTCCAGCACAGCTGCCTCTCCCTAAGGAAATACCTACAGCAGAGGACACCACGTTTCCAGACTCACTCCCAGAACTGCAGGATGATCCGAAACTCACTGGGGATGCAGCAGAGATTTACATGGGAGAGCAAACACCAGCTGCTTTTCTGAAAGCCTTACGTTGCACTGACCAACATTTCATATTCATCTCAGATCAGTGAATCTTCAAATCACCATCCTATATTAATGTGCATCAGATGGTGATAGTTTAGATAAATTAAATTAGGGAAAATTGGTTGTAATGGTGAATATAGTGAAATTCTTGCAAAATGAGGCAGATTCGGGACTCTTCCCCAATGCAGCCTCACAGTAGGGAGCTCTTACTTCCACAGGTTTTGCCAGCTGGGTAAACAGAGAGATTAAGGCAAGAACTGTAAACTTGGACCTGACACCCAAATCCATAGTATTATTTTAAATAACTTCCCCAGTGCCTTAGCTAAGGCACTGAGCACCCACTGGATTCACGAGTGGCTGAGGACACTCTGTAACGCTGAAAATTGTTCTGGCATCTCCACAGGGCTTTAGGAAGTGAACTGCAAGCACCTGAATGGGAATATTTTTTATCTGATTTATCCAAGATCACTCAGCAAACTCTGATCAAGGAAGAAAATCTCAAATCTGCATTTCCCCTCTCTCTTGTTCTAAGCAGTATATGCATTAACACCCCAAACTGATATGGCAGTCCTAGTCATCTGAAATTCAGCAGTATACTTTCTCGAGCATCCTTTTAAACCTCCTAATATAAAAAAAAAATCTGGGCAAACAACATGCTGACTGCAGTAAAGAGCATGTCTGTACCATAACCAAGAAATGTGAAACTGCAGCCATACAGCCACCAAACCTGCCAACACCTTGGGGTATTTATGCAGGTGGCTGGCTGAAAGCTCCCTGCCACAGGGTTACCTGATTTAACTAAATTAAAGCCTACTCTCTACACCTGTGGGGTGGCTGTATGCAATCACACCACATCAGAGACAGACTCACTCACACAGTCCATCAGGTTTCTTCCAAGTGGGCCACTGAAATGCCTTAAAAATGTGCTGGTTTCCTCTCTGTGTGGCCAGCAATATCTGCTGTCATTGTGAAATTCAGGATTATTCCATGTGTCTGTTTAATTTTCCCAAAATCAAAATATAATCTCACATTTAAAGGGACGCAGCAGCCACAAAAATCCCATTCTGCCTGAATTTCTCTGCTTGCTCTTACTCTCCCCTCTCCCTTCTGACACCACCAAAAGCTAGTATAGAAAAATAGGCTTTCTCAGTTTGCTTATTCTGAACTTTCTTCCCATTTCCCAAGTATAATCCTGCTGTTTTTCCGCTTTGCTTGTGTGGATTCAGGAAGAGAAAGAGCTTTAAAGTGGGACCCCCCCCCCAAAAAAAAAAATTACCTGGAAGATTTGAAATCATTACAGAACCAGAAACAGATTTCTGTCCCAAGTATCTAGACTCCAAGTTATCCCTTTAATTGTGAAATACACAAAAATCACTGCACCCATCGGTCAAAGGCAGGTTGACTGCAATGAAATCACAAGGCGTAGATGGGCATTCTGCTAATGCTTTCTGTCCTAGACACGTTTCCATGAGAGAGCAGCAGTGGCTGTTCAAGTAGGGGTGGCCTTTATCAGGATGGAAGAGGTGTGAGCTCATCTTGGAGTTAGTGATGGGCTCTCATTTCAAGGGAGGTCTCATTATTTTTTGACTTTATCTTTCTCACAGACCCTAATTGCATGGTTCTTCTACTCTGGTGCTCAAAATCTCTTCCTGAAACAGATGAGCAAAAAAATAAATGCAATTTTCATAGCTGCTATCGATGAGGTTTTAATGGCAACAAGGAACGCTGGTTGAAATCCTGCCTGGCCAAAGGGTGGGCTGCCAGTTCCTCTTCCCTGTGTCCTCCCAGGGCAGTTGGAGGAAGGTGTTGTGGGACACCAGAAGCTGTGTAGGGGATGGAGTGTCCCCAGCAACTTCTCCGAGGTTTCAGATCCCTTACAGAAGCTGCATGTGGGACATTAGTTATTAGGCTGCTTGGCCTGGGAAGACATCTGGCTCTCCGGTCCTTCCCACTGAGCTCCTCAGACCGGGGGAAGGATTATGGATAAGGCATTAGCACTAAAAATGAGCCCTTTTCAGTAACAGGTTGTGGAGAGACCCATACAGTCAAGAGCACAACGCACAGCAAAGCATTTGGGTGAGCATCTAGAATGTCCAGATGTTTCAGTCTTTTCAAAATTATAAAAAGCTCTACTCTGAATATCCTGAATGAAGCTCTTGAAACAATTGAGATAAAGAGCCTAACAATAAGGGACCCAAATGTGAATCCACTGGATGTAAATCTGTAATGGATTTGCATTTATGGAGACATGGAGCTGACCCTTCACATGCAAAATGTTTTACACCTGAATTATTACCATGCAGTTCAGTTCCACTGTTTATCTCATTCCTCTAATGTGTTCACGTCTATCTTCTAAAAAGCAGCATGCGCAGAACTAGTCATCGTTTCCTCAGCTGCTGATCAAAGATGAGAAGTTCCCACATGCGTAACTATTTCTGCATGCAAGATGCAGCACATGTATGAGGATGTGTGCACACACACACGTAGCAGGTATGGCCATGCCAGATCAGTGGTTTATGAAGATACAGAGACAGATACAAACAGCCTTGGGTTTGCAGAAATTCCTAATGTGTTCAACGTTTTCAGAAAAGATCTACACAGAAATGAAAAGTTTCATCTAAATTCAACTCTGGATACCCCCAGTGAATTTGCTGGAGCTATAGGACAGCTGGATATATATGTTCCTCTTCCATATATGTCCCCATGCTCATTCAAGGTGCTGAGCACCTGGGAACGGACCAAACACATGAACATAATCTCACTATGGTTAATAGCATCAAATGGGTCAGAGAGTGTGATGTTTTACAAAGCTGAACCCATATAGCGGTGTTGGGAGATAAAAATAATCTGAACAAAATAAATGAACCAACTAAGATATTCTCCATTTAATGCTATAGTTAGGCATTATTTGAAATAATGTCCTTTCCACAAATGGGTAAAGCTAAAAAGATTGTTTATAAAAGCACATAATTATGAAAGATTTGGTAAACTCAAAAAAAGGACCTTCTAATTACCAAAATATTACCCTTAGTAACAGAATCACTGTTCAGCAGGAAGTCAGTGTTTGTCCCTCTACCCTTCACAAAACTCTTTCAATTGGAAAAATGAGCGGAGACGTCTGCAAATGCACCTGCTCACGTGAAACACGTACTGATGGGAGACCTGAAGACAGTTACATGGGCAAAGATAACTGAACACAAAACACTGTCTTTGGATACACAGAGAGAAAACTGACACTGATACAGTTGAAGGCATCCTAGAGCAAATCAGCCCCTGGGTTACTTGCTTTGTAACCCAAGGAGGAGATATAGTTTGTCTGGCCTACCCTCAAAAGTGTTCTCCAGCAACAAGTAGGGCAAATGAATTGTATGATGCAAACGTGCAAAACAAAACAAAACGTGGAAGATCAGCAATGCTAACTTAAATAGGAGCATTTGTTTCACATAAACTACACTGTCCAAGGTGAGCCAGCCAGCAGATAGGTCCCCTTCATCTGAGCAGGGAAGTGCAATTTGAAACAGCAGGTCTTAGGGTCATCTCTCTGAAATAAAATTTCAGTTCTGGTTTTGACACTGAATCCATCCTGGCTGAATTCCTTCATCTTTCTGTGGCTCAGGCTCATCATCTTCTGTAAAAATGTGGAATGAAGACTGAACACTCTATTGCTGTCCCAGACCATGGTACATTATGGCAGATAGAGAAAATGGATCATAAAGACTCTTTAGAACTAAAACCTCCCAATTGAAATATTGAGGGAAAATTTGGTTTGGGTAAGTAACACTAAAAATGTTACGTGTAGATCCAATTAGTCTTTTTCAAATACTCCTATTATTAACACCAGTCCTGCTACAGTCCCCCGTAACATCCCTTTGTTACCATCTTACCCTATTGAAAATGGACTATTTGTGCTCCTTGCCCTCTCTTGTAGAGGCTGTCTTCGCTGCCACTGTTAGCCAGGATTTACTATATTTGATTTCTTCCCTGTGAATGAGAAAAAATAAAAAAAAAGACCTACTGACTTCAGCAAGAGCAGCAGCAGCACCCCTGTCATTTAGCTGCACCCTCCCTGCTACAGTTTGAATGTCAGCAGCAACCCACTCCCCGCTGAGCAAAGCAGCTCAGCGTTAAAACATCTCTTAATCTATGTTAGAAACTCCTGTGTGTGAGTAGGAGTCAGCTGGGGTGAAACTCAAGCTACCAGTACAGTGAAGACAACTCCAATTTTCATCCGCTACAATAACTCCTCTTCCTGTAACAACTAATTTTCCTGAATGCCTCTCATTCGGGGTTTCAAAATTGCATCAGTCAGATTTCTTTTGTCAAGTCTTTTCTCAAGGTTCAAAGGAGGTCTAAGAGACTGGGGGCAAGGAGGGAATCAGTCTGCATCATCATATCACTTTCATGCAAAATATTGCATTTGAATACAACTCAGCTATTTTGTTCTTAGATCCTTCACAATGCCCGAGCAAGCAACACAGAGCTGAGACTTCTTACTTTTTCAGTGTGTTACTACATTTGTCATCTCATATTTCTGCTTAACGAGAAGGCATCTTCTCAGTGTCTTTGATGAAGAATATTACTGCAAAGAACATCTTCTTGTCCTGAAACGTTCCTTTTGCTGCTAGATAATGGAATAAATCCAAGATTTCCATGTGAGTTCCTGTTTCCAATCCACCAGCGAACAGTGTGTTCTAGTGCCTTAACTATGTGCTCTTCGAACTGTCTCCTAAACTGCGGACGTTGAAGCTCTCTTCATATTTCCTGTTCTTCAAGATGCCAGTTGAGCTGGGATGAGCTCTGACACCCGTCACTTAAACACAGCATTTAGTATGGTCTAAGCAGTGAGTAGGTTTAGTCTGGGATAATGAGCCTGAATTTTAGAAACTGAAAAAGGGATACAGACCTGTCCCATACGCCTTTAGCCCTGCATATAGGATTTTTTTCTCATCTCCCTCTTTCAAGTTGTAGTCCTGAGAACTTAAACATCCAGCTTTTCATGGGAGGAAGGTCTGTGTGTCAGGTCATGCAACCTAACATGGGACAGAAGTCTGCTCCATGGCAGGTGAGTTGGCACTTAATCTAACTTTTAGTTATCTGAAACGTTAAAGCAGGCAGAACTTCCGCCAGCTTAATTTAGCTGATTAACAGCTTTTGGGAGGAGAATGCTCTTAATGTATAGAGCAATATCATTTTACAAGTACAGATAGTTATTTTCCAGGAACAGCTTAAAACTGTATACATTAAAGAATAGTTTTGATAAGCTATGTCTGCCCTAGGGTGTATGTCAGGACAGCTCTTGTCACAAAAACCTTTAAAGTGAAAAAGCTCTACATTTCAAGTGTCACCTATTCCTGCCTCATTTTCTTGCCACAGCAAGAAGGGACACTAGGCATGGGCAGTGGCTGGACACGGGGACTGAACTGCAACACACCAGTGGCAGACCCATGCCTTTCTCCTCCTCCAGGCAGGAAAGGTGTGGTAGCCCTACAGAGCTGAGATTAAATTTAGGATCAGACTTTGCTGAACTTGTCCTACTCATCGCTTCTAGCTTTGCTTTTATCTGCTCAGCACTTCACACGTTCCCTCTGCAACATCAGCCTTTTGCTTTCAGTCTCTCCTTATACCTTGATAACCGTGACGCTAATCAGAATATGGGAAGATAAGAGTCAAGGAGGATTTAGACAGAAAACCCTGAGGCTGGCCAAAAGAACAACTGGGCAACAGGCAGATTGCTTACATAAGGAATCGGTAACAATTTAGGACGTTAAGGTAGTATGAGAATCACAAAGTGAGATAATCTCTGTAGTTATTAGTTACTTTCACAACATCTTGATGGGATTGATCAATATTATCAGCATTCTACAGATGGGAAAATAGGTTTTCTAATCCTAGTTGTGGTCTCTTCATCACAAAACTGTGGGTCTACCTATACATCACCAAATTTTTTCCATGGCATATATACATCTGTATGCCTCTATTTGCCACATCACCTTACATACTAACTGAATATAGCAGAGCTGTCACCACCATACTGGAGTAGGTCTAACCAGGCATGGAGGCACCCCAGTGTGAACGGGCATGCTGTCGGGGAAGTGTTGCTCTGAGAGCAATTTGCCCATGGTTATAACACATCAGGAAGGAAAAAAAACCCCAACAACTCATTTGCACATATAAGGTTTTTTTCCTCGGCTAGAGGAATGCAAATGCCACGCAGCCTTTACATTGTCTCCAACGGTTTGGCTGATTATCGCATCTCTAATTCCAGTTCACACAATCCACACAGCACTTTCTTATTATGGATGTGCTGCTGACATGTACAAAGACTGATTAGATAGTTAGGCACAAGCCAAGGAAATAATAAATACACAACTCCACTTTTCAGAGAATTATTTTACTATAGGCTCTTGTGTGCACAGTTTAATTTGTTGTCATAGTTTGATTTCTGCTCTTTCTTAGCAAAAAAATTTCCAGGTATTGAGTTAAACCTTCCAGACAGGTAAATCACGTCCTAACATTTGTCAGGTATATCATTTTCCCATCTGTTAGACAGTGAATTATTCTTGACTATCCTTATTACAGCTCTTACAAAGCTACCTTCCTAATTCTATCAGTGGGCCAGGAAATGCTTTTCCCCTTATGTGTATGTCCTACCTTGCAAATGTACCCATTCCTTGTAATCAGTATAGGAGAAGACTACACCACAAAGGCCAAGCACACTCCTTTTCAGGTAAGCAGCCAGTTGGGTGCCCAAGAGATGTCTTCTGGTTGCATGCCAGAGGGGTCTGGCTAAGCGTGGATAGTCTACATAGGTAAATGGATGGGCTGCAGAATAAAATACCCTCCTTTTGAGTCAAGCTCTAGTGTTCAGGCCCCAGGGTGGCATCAGTGGTGGCCTTGTCTTAACTGGTCACTTAAGGGCTATGGTCAAAGGCAGCTTCATAATACAGAGGTGCAGACTGAGTTGAAGCTACACACTGCAATAGATGACCATGGGTTTCTATTGACCAACCTCAAAGAGGACTCAGTAAAACTAGAAAAGTTGCAGAAAGGCTGGTAAGATTGATCGAAGGTATGGAGTAACTCTTCAGTTTAGGAAAAGATGACTGCAGGGAAAGGATATGACAGAGGCCTGTAAAATCAGGCATGGGATAGAGATGGCAAACAGGGAAGAGAGCATCAGATGAAAGTAGCAGGTGGGAGGCTCAAAACAAATACAAGTAAATACTTCTGATATATCATGTTCTTAAACAGCAGAGCAGGTGCCGTTGTAGGAGCTAGAATTTTGATTCTGAAATGCAATTGGACCAAGATCCTGGAAGAAAAACTCGTCAAGGTCTACCAAACACCAGCTGTATCTCAGGACATGAGCCACAAAGCGCTGAAGGCTGGGAGAGTACAATGGGAAATATCCTTACGTTCTTCTC
Organism: Haliaeetus leucocephalus; assembly: GCF_000737465.1. Classification (NCBI taxonomy): domain Eukaryota; kingdom Metazoa; phylum Chordata; class Aves; order Accipitriformes; family Accipitridae; genus Haliaeetus; species Haliaeetus leucocephalus. Next base: position 22,994,198 of record NW_010972436.1, on the reverse strand, counting down.
CTGTTCTTATACTACTCCCTGCACCCATGTTACTGGCAATTGGCACAAAAAGAGACTGATCTGGATGGATAATTGCCCTGACCTCGTACATTTGTTCTTGTGTTCTAACTGAAAATAAGTTTCAAAGCAGTGAAAATAGTAATGTAACCACACACCTAAGCAGAAGGTGCCTTTATTCTAGTGTTATCCACACTATGATTATGATAAAACACTTAATTTTCTATAGCCTAAAGTTTACCATTTGTAAAATGATACTAATGGTGCCCATCTTTTAAAGAAACTCCAAGATCTACAACTAAGCGAATAACACAATGACAAGGAGTTACCCATGTTATTAACCAAAACCTCTCAGCCACCTAAGTGTGTTAATATGTGCAGGTGCTCAAGTCCAAATAGTCAAGGGTCTGTGACAAGGCCTTCAAACAAGATGTAAAAAGACATCAGGCATTAAATTTGATTTTCAGAAGCACCAACTGTTGGTGAGCGTTTAATGCCTTTTGAGGTCAAACCCTCCTTTTTGTGTTTAGTTTGGAATCTAGAACAGGGTGCTCGGGCTGCTGCTTTCAGAAGCGTGAAGAGTCAAGTCCAAACCTATGTGGCCTGCTTACGGTTATGAGATGTTGCAACAGTAGTGACAGGAACAAACCTGGTGGATTCCTGACTCCTATTAGTAAAGAAGTTGGGGAGGAAAAAGCAAGCGGGAATTGCACTGCCTGCAATGCAGAGAAGACATATCCAAGTCACCTTTAAACACAACACTTGGATAAGCCGTGTCAGCACAGCTGCGAAACTTGCCTGAGAAGCAAGGTAAATTACAAACTCCATTACAGGGCAGTTAGGAAGCTACTATTCTCCTTTAAATTAACTATTAGGTAATTTAAAGTTGGCTTCTTAGAGTTATTTTGCACAGCGGGGACTGCAGTAGCGGCACACTCATGTCTATGTGGTCACCCGGGGCTGAGGCAGTGCTGTGAATCTACCTTGGCAGCTCTTCAGCTGCAACGAGACTCATGCTATTCCCCATCCCTGCACAGAGAACAAAACCTCTGCTATTATCATTTCTTCAGTCTAATTCTTTTGTAGTTTGAGCCGACTTTCCCCTCCATGTATGTAGCCTCACAGCTCTAATTTTCAGCTGAGAGCAAGCACCAAGCGTATCATTCCAGGTTCTGACCAGCCACCAGCTCCCTCTGACAGAGAAGCAGCACCTCTCAATCTCCCAGACAGTTTTGTAATTAAATTTTTAAAAGTGCTGCTCACTCATGTGTTTTGTAGTAGGCTTTCATTTCAGCTGGCGACCCACTCCCATAACATAATCATTTCTCTACGAGTCTCCTCAGTTAGGATTAGTTGTGTCAGTCTTGAGTATTACAATTTTTCCATATTAATCTCCTACATCTCAAGGTTAGTTTATGCTCTTGCGATTTCTTGTAGGGAACTTGCTGCTTCACTTTGTGCTCTGTACCATACTGGTGTATTTCCCATTTTCTGGGAAAAATGTGTAATGATTTACAATAAGACCCTTGTTTTACAACCCTTTGGGTTTCAGTTCATATAGATTTCACATAATCTCTAGTTTTCCTATTACCACTGCCAGGAAGGATCTCCATAAAGTTTTAAAGAAGGACATGGCTGACAGAAAAGAAAACTCTGGTATCTTTTTAAGAAGGAAGAAAACAACCCCAAATCTGACAGCAATTGAAAGTTGCCACCTACTCTGGGGTAAGGAGATTTTTATTGCAGGGTGGAAGCAGCAGTCTCTTTAGAGACAGAAGAAACACTTCTAACTGTCTTGCCAGCTAAGAGAGGTAAAACTCAGTTTACTGTCATGAAGATATCGTATCAGGAGAATACTGGTACTAGGAACTCTGCTCATTCCTACAGCAAATTTTGTATCCGTGCCAAATCCGCTGCCAGGCTGAAGCTGGGAGTAAAAGCACTAAACAGGGCATTTGCTGGCAATAACTCCTGCAATTTGGGGGAATTTTTCCCTTTTGGTGTATGTACTGCTATCACCTCCAGTAACGGCAACCAGCACCTCCAGAAGACTTGGCTGACTATGAATGCACAAGTCTTTGAATGAGCATGTACAGTGACCAAGGTTCATTTGCTCTCTTCTCCCTCTCAGTAACGGCCATGTATTAGAGACATTCACCCAAACATCCTCTCGCTCCCCAAAATACAGTGCCAGAGGGCCAGAGTCACACCTGGGGTAGGTGTATGGGCTTTGCATCACAGGACCTTTTCAATGAATGATTTTCTTCTGTTTAAAAAAACTACATTTCCATTTTCACACCTCCATGCCTCCTGTTTGGGAGTGCGCTTAGGATTTCCAATTACTTTGCTACGCAGTTCCTTCATGGCTCCAAAGCTGATTAAAAAGAGGACCCAGTGAAGAGGTGAAGAATATGGGTCACATCCCCAGATGGTGTAAAAGCAGTGGATCTCAAGTGAGGTAAAAAAATGTAACAAGAACTAATTCTACTTTTTTTTTGCCTTGTAATAATATGCTTTAAGCTTGAAAAGATTGGTGGGAGTTTGGGGGTCAGCAGTATCTCTCACCCTCCCCCTCTGCACAGGTATTCTCCTGAGATGGTGCGTGTCACTATTGAAAGCTCCTTCTCTTGTTTCTAGGAAGATGAACTAAACATAAAAAATGCTATTCATAATACTAAATAAAAATAAGCATCAGAATATACAGGGCAGGGGCAGTTAAGTGCCTACACATTTCAATATCAGCTATGTCTGCAAATTGCTAGCCAAAAAAGGTCATTAAAATAATCTGGCCTTTTATCAAGAGCAAAGTCTTGCTGACTGATAACACTGAAAACATGATGCTAATTCCAGCCATCTCTGGAAGCTAATTTAACCCTTTCCTGAGCATCATACATACTGACTGTGATATACAAGCTATCTTAATGCAAATTCAGTTCTTTTCCCATCAAAGGCATTTTCAGTTAATTCCGTAGCTCTTTAACAAGCTCTTTATCTTGTTGCTATTTTGCCTGCACACCTACTGCCCTATCTTCACAAGGATTTATTCCGTTCCCTTAAGATGTAAGCACTAGCTGTGTTTGGAGGAAAAATAAGCTCAAGTATCATTTGCACTTCCCTTACAGAGGACCCTGTCCCTATCAGGTGCCAAAACACTCAGCTCCCATTAACTTCAGCATGAGATAGCGGCTTCGCTAACAGCATTCAGTTTTTCTCAGGTTTGTGTCCCTCACAGATTTCTGCAGATGCCAGTAACAATTTCATAAATGAGTAGGGATTTTGATAACTTACATACAAGAGCATAGAGGGCTATCAGGTCTAATGACAGAGCTGCGGATCTGCTTACTCAGAAGATAAGATCCCTTACACGTCTTAACCGAGCTAAGCAACATCCCACACAGTTTTCAACATCCCCTGTGTGCTGGGTGATAACTGCAAACACATCCCTCTGATAAAAAGTAATGCATGCCCTTTGCTAAAGCGTCAAACCCACTGACACAGTGGGGTTTCTGGATAAATAGATTCCCCTCAAATATTTGTTACATGATAGATTATTTATAAGAGGTTTCAAATGTTCCAGCCTTCAGTCAATAGCTGACTCTACAGCTCTCGCTATCACTGCCCCTTTAGATTTCCTTTGGTTTTCTTTCCTTGAGATCAAGGTGATCTATTTTTAGTGCAGGGACTGGTTAAGTGAGGAGTTACTATAGTGACAGATAGCTGATACAAACCAAGTCCCAGTGCAATTCCTCCAGCTGGTAAATCAACACTACCCAAAGTGGGGCAGCAGCCAGGGGTGGCCAGACACTGCTCACCTCAGGGGGGCATTAATAACTGTCCAGGACTCTCAAGGTCACACTTAATGTACATGAAACGGCTGGAAGGCAACCTGGGAGGCTTTTGTAGGAAACACACCTCTCGCTGCCTTTGTTGGCCCAATAAATGAGTCAGTGTTGGTCTTGGGCTTTGCAGTGGTCTCCTTCTGCTGGTCTGCTGATACAAATCAGCTGTACGAGCAGCCCTAGCTGCCTCTACCTGAGAAGTCACTCAGTTCTTGAAAATTTATTAAAACAAGAGCAGTTGTATGTGAATGTTGAGAATTGGCTGGGAAAAGATGCACAGTCAGGATATTTGCAACTTCAGCTTTCCTTGCAACTGAACAGCTGAGCATCACAGAAATGTTGGTTGGAAGGGATTGTTGGAGGCTGCTTCTCCAATCTCCCAGTCAACGCAGATCTGGTATCAACCAAGACCAGGTCAGCCATGGCTTTGGCTCACTGAGTCTTGAAAACTCCAAGGAAGGAGAGGCCACAACCTGTGCCAGTGCCACACCACCCTCTTGAGGGAGCTTTTGCTAACATCCAGTCTGACCCTCCTCAGCCACAAACTCTTATCTTTTATCGCCTTTGAAACTGCCCTTCAGGTAGTTGCAGGCTGCTGTCAAATTGCCCGTTAGCCTTCTCTCTGCTGGACAAAAAAAGCCCAGTTTCCTCAGCCTCTCCTCACAGATCTCAAAACAAGTGCTCTAGGTCCCAAAACACCTTGGTAGCCCTCCAGGGAAACCCTCTCCAGGTTCCTAGCATTTTTCTGATGGGGGGACCAGCAATTGTGACACCCTATTCCAGGTGCAGCCCCACCAGCGCCACGTGGAGGGGGATAATAACATGCCTTGACTGGATTGCTCCATTCCTCCTAATGTAGCCCAGTATGAGGTCAACCCTATTGATGATGACAGCACATTTTTTGATTATTTTCCGGATTATATCCACCACAACTCCCAAGTCCTTCTCACTGGGAGACAGTCATCAGTGCCCAGTGTGTACTGCTGCATAGGCTCACCTCACCATCCATGTCACTAATGAACATTATCAGTCCCCATACTGATCCCTGGGTGTTGACCATCCCTAAACTCAGGTACTTCCCTTGGGAAATGTCAACATTATTCCAGATTCTCACCCTTTCAACTCAGTCCTTCTCTCAAGGGGGCTGGTATAATCCTCACCTCTGAACACCCACCTGACGTTTGTTGGCACTATCGCAGCGAAAACATCTCCATTGCAAACTTTTTGTCTCCCTCATGTCTCCAGTTGACTTTCCATCTCATTTCTCCCTCATCTATATTTCTTAAATGGATTTCTTGCCCCATTCTTGTTTATTATCTCTAATTATACTACATACAAGCAGCAGAGATGTCACAAATTATCTGTTCCTCTCCAGGAGCATCGCCTGCCAGGAAAGACAGGATTGTTGCAAGAATCCTGCGTACACTATCGTAATTCTTGCACCGACTGAAATAAAACCATGGGGCCAGATGGGCAGGATCTGTTAAACAATCCGGTGACTGTAGCTCCGAGCGTGTCAAAAGGGTCCTTGTTACCCCACGGACAACACAGCACTGGGAAGCAGCTGTTTTCTGATGCATGGAAAAAACTCTGAGGAAACAAAAGGATGCTCGTAATTAATGTCAGCTAATCCTATCATGCCTCCTCCAGCTAAATTGCCCCAACTTTATCTAAGGAGGAGCAGATAAAGGACAGGACGGGAACTCTTCAGTGCAAACGTGTGATGCAGCATTAGGCTCTGTCCTTAAACCAAGTAAGGCTGTGTGACCTTTCCAGCAAGGAGCATTCAAGCCTCTAAGCCAAGCCTGCCAGCCGCTCAATGATATCTCACAGAGCAGCCCTTCATCTCTCGAGACCTAAGCCTTCTGTTTCAGTACGACTCTGAAATGACAATAAAATGGCTAAAACAATTTTGAGGCATTAAATCCCACTGCTCCAAGCACTTTTAAGTTCTTGAACTGCTTTAGGTTGGACAAGAATAAAGGTGAAAGTAGAAAACAGCTGAATCTTGGTAATTCCTGGGATTTGCTGATCCAATAAACCTGACAAACAAACTGCCTTAACAACATCTTTGAAATTGCACTCTTGGGCAATTCACTGAAACTTTGAGCAAGGAGTCAATAGTCCAAAACATTGATTTCTAATTAAACAAAAGTACCCACCTACCTAAATGCTACTGTCAAGTGAAATTTTAGGCTGTGAAAACAGATATGGGCTTGAAATTTGCTTTTAAAGCCTGGCAACAGGATTTGTAATATAGATGCATGGGAGTATAAATAAATTGTGGTCTAGCTTAGCACATTCAAATCAAGTAGAAAGTCAGTCTAGGATAACAGCTTCTCATACAGATATTCTTCTGAAAGTCAGAGCCCTTGAAAAGTACAAGTGAAAGAAGGAGGAAAAAAACCTGGTGCAATAAGGGTGAGAGTGCAATTTTGATCATGCATGGAAACCAGGAATTCCACTGACTTTTGGCATGTAGGTTGCAACCCTCCAGCATTCGGCATGAAGACACTCCAGGCTGCATTCTTTAAGCTGAAATGTCATGTATGCAAGTCTCATCGACACTATTTTCTTTCACCTCAAAAATGAATCAGATGACAGTTAATTATATCACAAGGTAACTAAGCTAGTTTTCCAGTCTTATATACACATCAGAAGTGACCTGATACCTGAAGGTAGCAGAAGTGAAGGATGGGAAAAAATGCAGATAAATACAGAAATACTGTCTGCTTTCAGAAACAGGCAGTGCGTGCATCCGCTTTTGCTCACAGTCAGTGCCCAGCTTCCTTATGTCTCAGTTTCTCCTTTTCCACCTCAATGAACCCCTCTGCATAGTTGCATTTCACACCTTTGCCTAGATTCAATCCCAAGATTTGCTTTTAGTTTCTTTCTGTCTTTCAGGAATAACATTCGTCCTGGTATTCCAAATGACACTATTTGAATAGCAGAATTAAAGTATCCTTAAGACAGTAAAAAACTGAAGTATCTATGATGCTGCTGTGCCTGAGGGACAACTATCTGCACCCCCAAGCACCAACAAGGACCATAACCACATGGACTCCTCCCAGATGGGAGCTCTCCCTGACGAAAACCTGTACAGTTTGTAGAATAGCCTGCCAAAAGGGAGGCTGGCCCTGCTGGTCTCACCCACCACATTGTTGACAACAGCACGTCAATGCTGAGTAATTCAGTCATTTATAGTAGTATTAGTATTTTTGATCAAACTTTGCAACAAGATACACAGAGCTGCCTGGAGCAGGACTGGGAAGAAGTGTCGGTGGGCAGATTCATTTGCAGCACTGATCTGTAAATTTGTGCCTCAAGAGAACATACTGTATTTTCACATGTATAACCTGCCCTTCAGACAAAAATAACTTTATTTGAAAATAAATTACTTGGAGAATTTGCATTCTCAGACAACTCAGTGTGAGAGTAAAGAGTCTATAGCTTCTTTAAGTCCACAAGGAAGGATGCAGAGGAAGGATGCTGCTGCACTCTGCCCCAAGAAGGGAGCAAGGGAAGAGTTCAGGGCAAAGCACTCTGCTCGGTATACCTCCATTTCAATATCCACCAAATCAGTGGAGGTTTTCTGGGGTTTATTACTATCTAAATTTACCAGTACCTGCTTGAAAATACCTTGCTGATTCTATTGCTTCATGGGCACCGTCCTTTTCCCCCCATTCAGAATGCTTCGAAGCTGTCTACAAAGCTGGGATGTGCCAGAAAGCACCAGCACAGTCACTATAACGAAGCAGAAAATGGAAAAATAAAAAGTCTCAAACATTTCATCACACTAGTCACCACTTTTCTCCTTCCTGACAACCAACTGTAGAAATTTCACAGCTTCCAGGTCTCAGAGCTCTCTGTAGTACAAGATTAATTGGTACTGATCAGCCATGGCTGCACATTTTCTAAAATCACTGTCAGCTCAACAGAGCATGAAAAACAGTAGAGAAAATTATTAACAAACCAAAGCAGTCTCAGTTTCTCATATGCAGTCTCTGATGCCGGTGGTTTTAAGCTGCTTTTCAGGAGCAACAGGATTTTGCTCTCTCAGTTCATTTACGGCAGCTGCTGGAACATGCAGCGACCCCCTCACTCTCATTTATTTCTCCAGGAATTTTTTCGCCATGGTTTCTTCCCCACTGCTTCATAACAGAAACATCCCACCAGAATGAGAAAAATAAGTATCTCAGCTCCGGTCCTTCCACAAGCAGCATCACGCACTTTGGGGCGAAGCGCTGGATGAGCTACAGCTGCCCAGGCTGGAGGAGCAGGAGATCAAGTCCTGTCTCCTTTTGCAATTGCTTCTCCATCCTCCTCCCACACATTTTCTGTCCCTGTTCTCAGTGCAACTATCTGCAACCTGGCTTGTGCCGATAAACAGTTATGTGAGCCAGGCTGAAGTATCCCCTGGGTTTCCATTTGCACTTGGAGAGGTTGTGAACTGCCTGCTCTTTGGTTTGCTGAAAGCTGTTGCCCATGGACTGCTGTCTGAGCTGGTTGCATCCTATGGCATGTTAACTCCACGTGGTGATCTCTGATGCAGTTGCCACATCTCTGCTGTCGGGAAGAAAAAGCGCGATTTCTCCGCTTGACACATGATCCATACTCACCCCCAACTCCAAGTGTCCGGGAAGGACCATGGCAAGCTATGGAAGAAGACCTGTGCATTTTTGACCAAAAGGGGAAGACATTTCCCCTTGGCATGAGTATTTAAAGATACTCTAAAATATGGCACCTCCCAGATCCAATCTAGAGACTCAGCAGCCCTCAACCCCACAGCGGTTAGCAGGGACATGGGATAAAACACATGCACTGAGTGCCACCAGTGTGGCTACAGCAAGTTACAGAGTGACTTGGGGACAAGCCCCTGCCCTTCGCACTGGGACTGCCCGATTAGTGTACATGGGGGGTCAAAGCACGTTTGCACGTGTATGTATTGGGGTCTGAGTCATTCAGCAGGTTCACTTCTAATTTAGTCCTAATTTGCCCTTAAATTATAAACAGCTGGCAGGGAAATTGTCCTCGAGAGTGTTGTTGAGGTGGGACAGGTCTGGGGCCAAGGAGTAGCACTGAGGTTTGCCTGGAGCCCCTCGGAGCCAGCTTGTCGGGGCTCAGCTTCTGCCCCTGTGAATTAAAATCCACATCAACAAAACCCCTGAGAGGAGCAGCATGGGCAAGGAGAAGCTCTTCGGCATTTCCATGCAGCTAAAAGCCTCCAAAATGAGTGGTTTGAGGCTAAATGCCCGGGCATAAGGCAGCACCGGGGGTCACGGCAGCCACGTGTGCTGCAGAGCAGTTTCTTCGCTGGGCACTCATGGCTCGGGTAGGGAAGAAACACTTTTAACATTACACCTTTTGCATGTGTCATTCAATCCTTCACGGAATAGATGGTGTCCTTTAAAGGGCAGAGCAATTAGCCTCGCTGGGGCCAAAAAGTTGCCCCCTTCAGAAATGCCACAGAGCCTATCTATTTACAACACACCAGGCTGCAGCAAGACCCGGCAGGAGGAGAAGTGGCCAGCAACCCTGCACAGGCAAGGAGCAACTGCAAGAGGAAGGAGGAAACTCCGCGGTGGTGATCGAGAGGTTGGAGAAATTTGGGGTAATCCCAGTCCTCAGCCCTGCCAAAATCATATTGCATAAATCAGCTTCCCTGCTGTTTGGTGGATAGTTCAAGCTTTGAGGTCTCTCTGTTGGCTGCTCCTTTCCTGGAGCAAAGCTGTGGGCTCTCTGTCTTCACCCCACAGCTTCCCCTGCTCTCATTTGCTCCTGGTGCTCGTTCATGCATTTCTCCTTCCTCTCCCTGTGTGCTCTCTGCTTCTGTTTGGCCATACTCAGGTCTCCTCTTGCTGTTCACTTGGCATAAAAGGACTGTAAGGCTCCAAGACCAGGGAATTACAAAGATGCCCATCCTCGGCAATGCCACCCTTCACTTCTCTACCAGGATGCGAACTTCTTCATCGATGCAGAGGAAGGATGGGGTTTAGCTCAACTGATACACAGAAGAATGTACTACTTGATAACTTCAGTTGCAGTGGCCTGACAGTATCTACCCCAGGTAAGATGAGAAGCTGTGCTGGCCCAATCCTATTTACAACAACCGGAGGACTCTTCCTTAAAACACTTACAGAGATGGCCACGAAAAATCAGAAATTCCAGATTCAAGTAGTCCAGGTGACAGAGCACCCCTTTCTGGGGCATCAGGGGATTTTTTCCTCTTCTTTCCTTTTCCACCCCTTTTCTGAATACAATCCAAGCTCATTCAGCAACAGGGAGGCTGCAATGGCAGCACAGTCACCCTGGGAGAGCAGGGTGGGAAAGCCGATGCTGGATTGCTGTCATTCATTTCTCATCCCTGATGGCAGACGGCAACTAAATGGGATGCACCAGTCTGTGACTGAACCTGATGAGCCACCAAGTCTGGTTGCTACCAATGCTCCCGGATGCCACTAGATACTGATCATAGAACCTGCTGAGCACCCGAGGTTCCCTTGAGAGCTGCTCAGAAAGTGTTTATTAAGGCCTAATAGCTACAAGATACAGATTAAATCTAGAAAATAATGTAAAGCTTTTGTTTTGACTCTTGGTGCAGGACAAATTATTTTCTCTGTGGAGGAAGATATGGATGGGGTTTAGAGTTAGACTCTGAGGAAGCAGACTTGCAACACTGTTTGGTGCTTCCAGCAGCAAATCCTTTTGCAGATGTTAGCTATTTCCATCTCATTGATGAAACCACAAGAAGAGAGCAAATTAGTGGCTCAAAGTGCCATTAATCACTCAGTCAACAAATCGCACCGGTGTTTCTGCCTAGGTGAGAATTTAGGGGTTTTAATTAGAAATTTGGGAATAAATTTTACATCTGGGCAATCTGTAATCTAAATTTTACCCTCTTCTTGCATAAACTCTGTTACCTGTCTTTGTGCATCTTGCTGACACTGTGAAACTCCAAAGACCTGGGTCATATCTAATTCACATCACCTTGACCTTACTACCACTCCAGCAGAAACCCTCAGATGGGTTTAGGAGAATGCAGAACAAGTACCTTAGATTTAAAAACACTTAACTGTACAAAACAGGAACAAAAGGAGAAGCATTTGCCAGAAGGACACCTTAAAAACAATACAATCCACCACTAAATAAATTGCAAAACATTAAATAATAGAAAAACAAGTTTTCTGGGCAGCCACCCATCCCTCAGTTGCCACCCCCCACCACTAAATCTGTATGTACCTCTCCGCACCATCCATATGGTCCAACAGGACTCATACCTTCATCATTCTGCTGGATTTAACACAGTGACTCCTGACTGATAAAGAGTAAAAAAGAGCCTTGCCTATTGTACAAGTCAGCCTCTCTAAACTGTGCCTTATCTGGCTGATTCAGTGTAACATCAGTTTTAAACCTCTTAGTCACAGGACAGAATCTCTCAGCAGCACTCGTGGGTTTTGGGGAGTCACAGAGTTGTAAAACAGCTACCATTAGTCCATACAGGAAATGTATTAAACATTATATTTCTCCACTATCCTTAAGAAAAACAGCCAGATCCTGTTGGAAAACCTGTTGTCTCCCTGCCAGCTAATCCCTATGTGATACATAGATACTCTCTGACACACACAACTCGGCACCTGTATTTTGACTTAATTTCAGTGACCAGGAAAAGCTTTTGATTAAGAGAGAATGGTCCCTAACTGCAACTCAAACACAATTATATTGGTAACCACAGTATCAGAAAGGTGGTTCTGAATGCATTACTTATCGGATTCATATGCAACTTTTCTCTACTTAAAATTAATCTTTCAATATACAGTGTTAGCCCTAGCTTAGCATTCAGTTACTATTCTTCAATTAAAGTAACATTAGCCAACAGCCCCTTTTGAATGTATTTCACAGAGTTTACTGTAAAGCTTCCTGTTCCATCACTCTTTTCCTAAAGGCTATATCTGATGTGTGTTACAGGTGTCAGCTCAAATGTTCATCTCTGGTGCAAACCAACATAGAAATAACCTCCACACAACAACTGCACGATTCAGTCAATGAAATTGGGAAGCACAAAATTGTTGCTTAATTATTTGCTATCCCCCACTCGCTGCCCTCTCCCAAAGACTAATGTCCCTCCTTTTTGGATGGGTAACACAGAGGGTCCCTACCGAACAGGCCACGAGGATCAGACTGGCGTCTCTCCGAGCTTTTGCACTGCTCCTTTCTCTTCTTGCTCCCTCTAAAGCTACCAAAACGCTTCATGAGCTGCAACATGCGCTCGTGTGGCAGCAGCTGTCGGTCATGCCCAGGACTGAAGAAAAAAAGCAGCACGAGGGGCAAGCCAAGGTGTCACTTACACCAAATGCCCAGGTATGAGAAAATAAAGCTCCAGAAAGACCGTGTGGCTGCAAAAAAAGTCCAGCTCGCTGGCGGTTCAGCTCCGAGGCGCTTGGTTGTGGTCTTTGTGGAAAGCCGTTCTGCAGCAGGCTGCCAAACCTCACACGCCAGGCACTTCCAGTCTTAATTCCAGCATACAGTAACTCGCCTGGAAGTATCTGCAAACACGGGGAGAAGTTCAAAGTCTGCCCAGCTTGCAGCCCCGGAGCTCTTATCTGTCAGTGGTCAGAAGCCTCCGAGACCAAAGCAACGTTTCCCACTGGATCAGCTCATGCAGAAAAGGTCAGGAACCACCTGATAAGCTCCCTCGTTCAAAAAATACTAACTATGCAAAGGAGCCACAAGCCCTCTTGAAGGGAATTGTCATGTGCAGCTCGGCATGATGACTCTTTAAAAAGGCTGTAAAAGGAAACCACCCCTGGACAGACAATTCCTGGCAGCGAGCGTCCCGGGCACACTTGCACTGTGACATGACATCACCCAACTATTTTGATTCATGTGTGCTGGGTCTTCGCAGCGACAGCATAGTCCAGCTGCCTGTTGATGAGCTCTGAAACGCTCGGCCCTCTCTGACTAATGACTAATGGATTAATGGGAACGAGGTTCTGCCAATTCATAAAAAGAAGGCTGATACTTTCTGGAACCGTAACCAGAGTGATGAGCTGGACTTTCTCTAGCGACATGCCCTCACTGTGTTACGCATATCTATATGGTCTGCATAGATTGCTCCATTCAAATTTGCCGTCCGCAAAGCAAAAGGCACCCGGGACAGCTGTTTGTAACACAATTGAAATCCACCTCGTGGTCTTTTCAATGAGACAAACATTCACAGGGCTGTTGCTCATCCCAACCGGCCGGGGTGTATTATGTTAGGCTCTGAGTCTGTACATTTGGAGCTGTTTATTTTAGGAAAGGGTTGATCAGCATGGGCTAGATCTTGAGCAGCTGGAAAGCGGTGCAAGCACAAACCAAGGCATGGTCAAACTATCATAGCCAACCTTCCTAAGATTACAGTAAATGTTCTGTTAAATCAAAAGATTTTTTTAAAGTCACAGAGCACCAGCCTTTCCTCTGAACATCACTGGAACTTGAGGCTCAGATTTTTCAAAATTAAAACCCTATATGAGTAATGAGAGTCTTATCTTTTTAATCCCTGGGGGGAACTGAAGGTCATATCACCTTTTTCCTCTACAAAGAAGCATGCCTTTTTCTTTGTGCCCATGATTGCTCCTGGGACTTAATATCATTAGAAAGGAAAAGAAAGAACAGCCATGAATACCACAGAAAAGACCTTTATCAACACAGATTCCTTACAAGCTCTGGTCTTTCAGAAAGATGGCTGCCTCCAAGGCATCAATGCAAGGATGTCCCAGGATTTCAGGGACCCCAAGAGAAGATGCAGAGATGACAGCAGGTTCTTCTGCCACCCTCAGCTACCAGAGACTCCCCTCAGTCTACCCTACGGAGAATGTGGAAAAAGGCGGTACAACGGGCGCCTTTGTTCTTCCACCTAGCGACCAAAATAATCAAATTATTAACAAAATACTTAATTATCTTCCAGACAAGGCTCTCACTGATATCGAAGTGAGGAACCACAATAATTATTTTAAGGCTGTTCCCCACCTTTTCCCTTCTGACTTGTCCTCCTACTTTCTTTCACCCCCATCTTTGTGGCCCTGTTTTAGCTCTGCAAGTGAAGATGCCCGTGCTTTTCACCAAATAACAATCTTTTACATAAAATAGCCTGTCGGCACATGGCTTTTAGAAAGCCCCTTCTCCAGCCCCTCCCTTGAGGCTTGAGGCTCATTGTTCACCCGGTGCAGAGGAGAAGCAGTTGGAGCAATGAGAAATGTTGAGGGATTGGCAGGGGAAAGTATCAGTGTTATTTAAATATTTGTTTTAATGTAGCTGTAGGGAAGCGTCAAGCTCTTCACACCCCATCTGGCCGTGTGTGACCACCACATTTACCTCTGCAAGCTTCATCTTCACTGTCCCTTCCCTTCATTCTACCATGCTCATGCCACCACAACTGAGACAGTAGCCACAGTGGGACAAGCTCTGGCTCTCCCTGCAAGTACGTTTCATGGGCCACCTCTCAACCTAATTCCATGAGAGCAGTGACCCTCACAGTCCTTCCCATTTGAAAACCAGCTCCCCAATAGCAAAACTGAATCTTCCTTGCTGCAATTTAAGCCTACTGCTTCTTGTCTTATTCACTGTGCACACGGAGAACAGATTGTTCCCTTCTGCTCTGGAGCAGCCCTTGACATATTTGAAGACAGTTATCCAGTTCCCTTTCCAGTCTTTACTTGGCCAAAAACACAAGAAGCGCTGCCTACAACACCAATGCAATCTGGACCTCAAATTTCCCCTCCTGAGAAAAAGCATTCCTCATTCTTCAGTGGCCAAAAGACTGCTCGGAATGACTCAATGTCATCAGAAACCAAAAAATTTTAATCCCTTTTTAATGAGATAAGAATTGGTATTGCTTCAGCATAGAAACAGCCCCCTTTTTGATAGAGGCCAAGGATAAATAGTCACTGATGACCTTTTCAAGCAGGCCCGTTGCACCAGGAGGGCTCATTTCCTCTTATTAAGGAAAGCAGCAAGACCCTAATGTTTCTGCACAGAGCTACCAGAAAAAGAAATGCTGTTTAAGAACTGACTTTCACAGTAATTTGTTAAAAAAAGCACTAAGTACTTTGAGTATGATCATTTTGTCTCCCACAGCTAATGGTCTAACAGATACTAGCACATTTACACCAGATACTACATCTTCTTAATGATTCCACTGGAAGGATCTTATAAAACTAATAATGAAAAGCGGGGCTTCAAAGAGCTCCTTTGGGGCCATCTATGTTCTGGAGATTGAAAACACAAATCCCTTCCAAACAACCATGAAATGGACTCTTGTCAAGCTACTTTAAAGTCTCCCAAATTAGTTATAGCATATTATGTTTCTTAAGCTGCATAAGAATAACACCATCCCCTTCCAAAAACCATACACGGGCTCATTCTGAATGGTACCAAGCACTGGGCAGCTTAATAAAATTATCTGGGAGGAAGGAGCAAACAAACACTCGCGTATGAGTGTGAAATGCTTCCCTGGTCCTGCTGGATGTGCTAACCTGGCCGGACCTGAGCCATTTCACGGCCTTAGAGCAGCCTCCATGCTGACAACTTACCAGCCTGCCTCCAGCCCCACCACCCTCTTGCCCCAAGTCATCTGTTTCTCTGACAGTTTTACTTTGATGACCTAGTGTCAAGTCCAAAAAAGAGCCTAAAAAAGGCTCAAGAGCTAAAAACCCACCCACATCTGGAAATCTCCGTTACACTAATTCTTGCCTTTATCCCATCAGCTGCCTGTGTGCCCAACCCACCCAGCAAAGTCCTCCCCTGCTCATCCCAGCCCTCCATCCCCTTAAACCACCTGTTTTGGTTTTTTTAAAGGGAGGCTGGAGCACATAAAGTAGAAAATACAAACCGCCTTCTACTGCATTTTTCACTAATTCACAGGGTCACATAAGGAGAGGAGTCTCATTGCAGGAGTCATCTCCAATCCAACCTGAAAAAGCCCCATCTGTGGCCCGGTTCCTTCTTTATGATGCTTCTTGCTTTTCAGTTCTCCATTGCTCAGGATAAAACCACCTTTTGTACCTGCCCCCAGTGATTTAACATGACTCATCAGGCAGAAACATAACAAAAATCTTCCTCTCTCTGGATGCGATGTGAAGATTTGTTCTATGAGGTAGAATTAGGGGTTGAGTGTTCAGATTTGGTCACCATATAGGAAATACGGGAAATGCCACCACACCAACCAAGTGCAGCCATCATGGGGTGTCTGACCCAGATGTCAGAGTTTTGAAATACAAACTGATTCATCCATCTCACAGAGGTGTCAGTTCTGTGCCGTGGTGAAAATACTTTAAATGCTGATATTTTGAACCATTTCCTCACTTGACTTTTTAACAGGAGCTTTAACCTGAAATACAAATGCGGGGCAGGCAACGGGGACCAGTTAGTCCTATCAGGGTTTATTCTGGTGTGAAAATGGAAAAAACAATACTCCCCTCCTTGAAATTAAAGAGCTTATTTAGTGCTAAACAGGAAGGCTAAAAAGAATACGTATCCCCTTAATGACAATTAATGCTTCAACTGGCTTCTGACTGCAAATCAGCAAAACTAAGTATTTCCCTTTCCTCATTGCTGGGAATTTCCTTGTTCAAAATTCCTTCTGTTTTTGTCATTGCTCAGAGAAATAAAGTTCAGATCCACCCTTAGAAAGGTAAAGCATGAATCACGTTTGCATTTCTACATGGATCATGTTTCTCTGCCTTGTTGTCCTTAAAAATTTCCCTAAATTGGAATTTTTCTAATTTTCTCTTTTAAATTCTACAGACTGATGTTGGCAAAATTAAACATTTTCCATCATTGTCAGTGGTGCCGGGACATGCTTACAAGCCTCACAACACCAGACTGATTTTAACCACAATCGTATTACATATAAATAGAAAACTTGGAAAATATTTCAAAATAGCAAGCAAATAAATATGTAAAAGAGATCTTTGCTCTAAAAAAACCCCACTCAAGACTACACGTGATGCAATGCACAATAACAGAAAGCCTGTTTTGCCCAAACACCATTTGCAGCCTGGTTGAACAGAGCATGCAGCTTGCGTTTTCAAAGGGAAATACAAACTACCACTTTCTCCATCTGGTCTAAGTCCAGCTCACATCCCATAAAAGAATTGCAAGTTTATGACTCCAAGCTGGGCTCAATTACTTCCCATAATCATAACCAAGTGTTTCACTGTAATGAGTTTTTGTCTTTATCCCCTTTTTTTATATTACTTCATGCTGCTTTCACTGTGCATTAAGAAAGATTCCAATCTCTGAAGCTGTCAGGCTGGCACTAAATTAGTTTTGAAAAATCTGAAAGTTTAATTTTACTTCTTTTTAGCAGTCCCAAAGGTGCACACTAGATTCCCCAGAACTCTTGGCAAATTACTTAGAAATTACATCCTGGCGTCTTTGTGATGTTTTTCTATCCTACCTTTCCAGAGCTTATAATATGAACCAGCAGTAATAGGAGTAACAGCGATGGTACTGTTGGCATATTGGTGATTTCTAGTAAGAAAAACACTGTATTTCAGGCTCAGAGCACCTACCCCAAAAGACCCATAAGCTGGGACCAATGACTATGATCCTATCCAAATGATAATTTTATAATTTCCCCACATCCTACTAATATACTGTGGTGCATATGTTTCCAGCAGTCACTTCTTTAGCAATTTCAGTTCATAATGTAAAAAATTGAGCCATTCTTATATACAGCACAATCTGGCTGTGCTCAAAACAGCAAAACAGTATTTGATCCAGCAAGTACAGGATGTCTCCTGTGACAACACCACTCCTAAAATTTAGTAAGTTCTCAGCTAAAGGAAAACATCTCAGCAGTAACTATTACAAAAAAATAGCAAGGCAATAAAGTTCCTTAGAAGCATTTTTCCACTTGTGCGTTTCTCATCTCTTCTTGCTCCTCTTTCTTCTTGCTTCTCTCAAGTCTTTCAAACATATCCATCCACAAAACCTTGAGAAGGAGATAGAATTCACTGGAACATCAGAAATCTCTTTTTCACCCTCTTCTTGTTCTTCTTTCTTTCCCACTTCGTCACCTCTCATGGAAGATTGGAACAGATTAAATGATGTTAAAGTTAAAATGGGCATTGTAGGGCTGAACAAAATATCCCCTTCAGTTTAAAGAAAGTCTTTCAACCAGCAATGAATGGATCGCAGCATGAATGACAGCAAATTAATGAGCCAAAAATTACTTTAAGAAAGTGATACCTTAGGGGTGGCCAGTACCTGAAGAGTGAAATTCATATCACTATCCCATAGTGAACACCCCCAAACAAAAGAGACTAAAAATCAGAGCACCACAACTCCACATAAATACAGTTCTCCGCTGACTCTGCCCTAGGAGATTTATTTGGAGAGAAGAGGAAAACTCAGTGAATCGGCAATGGCTTGCACCAATCCTCAGCTGTCCTCAGATGTCAACCCTATACAAACCTAGTGAGCATCCTTCATTGCACAGCCATACATTTGCAATTCATTAGCTAGTAAGAGTATTAGGAGTAAAACAGCTTCACACACATTTACTGCAATTTTAACATTCACGTCAACATAGTTATCACAAAATACAACTTCAGTGACAAACACGCATGTTGGAAGCAATGCCGTCATCCTAAAATCTAGGTGGGATGATGAGATTTCAATGTAATTTCAAGTTCTGTATCCCTCTGCTCCCCACAATAAGCAGACGAATCTGTCAGCAAAAGCCAAGAAATTTGCTTATGCACAAAATATGACAACGAAGAGACTCTTCTCCTGGCTTGGTATTATTATTATTATCTGCTATTTTTGGTTGAAAATAATCTTAAGTGTTCCCTAACAATAAAAAATGCTGATAATGCAATGTTGGGGTTGACGGTCATCCCACAAATGACCCATTCCTATGCCACAGTGGATATAATAAAGACACATGTGCTATATATATTATACACATAAAATTAGACATGGTGGTCAGCAGCATCCTATTAGACATGTGAGACAACACCAAAAAGCTGACTGAAGAGAAAATTGAACCACACCTTGAAAAGCTAAATGCTTAGTTAACACTTGAGAAGCCTTTCTCATTCCTGGCTCCAGCAACTTCACTGACGACGCTCCTGTTCTTCAGTAATGAAAAAGGGACCTCGTTTGGTTCAGCTGCAAGAGAGCAGCAACTTTGAGAGGAAGGAACCATTCCCCGTGAACCCTAACCCCAAGGGTGAAGGAGTTTGCATATGTGTGCCTCTCCTGCTCTTAGCTGCTCTGACGGTGCAGGAGAGCCTGAGGTCTATGTTCAGGATACCTATAGGGGTATCTAATGCAGGTGTTTACACAGAATGGATGTCTTCCATGAACTATTGCAAACGTCGCTTTGTTGACAGTGAAAGCAGGGTCTTGTAGCATTATACCAGCGGTGAGCTGAATTGCTCATTGCACTCAAGCTCAAAGCTTACAGAATCCCAATGACTAGCTGGGGTATCCATAGGAAGGGGTTTAAATACTTATTATAGAGCCACCGACAGTGTGTTCACATGAATGACTAAGGACATCGTACAGGACCGCATCTCAATCTGATGAACTAAACACAGGCGTAATGCCAAGAGGGGAAATTCCTAAAGGATCACCCAACACTGCATTGTCATTACAAGTGGGATTGCTCCAGCAAGGGGATTATAACAGAAAGGGAGGAATCCATTGTGTGCAGACAGGGACTGCACTGAAATCCAACCCCCTGCACAGGCTCTTTGCATTGCAGCCTTGGTCTAGTTGTTCAAGCCACCTCTAGCAAATACAGCACACCTTCATCTGGTGGTTAAGAAACAACACAAGGGATTTAAAAAAACAAAACCCAAACACACAAAACCCCCCGAAGATCTATCTTCATTTTCTACCCTTACTTTGCCTACGAATTAATGATTCTGAAGTATTGTTAGTGGTAAGCAAAGGAATAAACCCAAGTACATTGCATACTTTAATGTCATAATAATTGAACAACTGGCAAACTAGCTCTGTTAACTTCCCAAGATAAACATCTGGGGAAACACCACCAGCTAGATCTCATATAGAACCTTTTCATCTTCAGCAGAAGGGAGGTAAATATCACGGTTTGTAGCTTCTTTGCACAAGAGAAGTGACTTTCCAAAAGTCCCCGTGCAGCAGGCTGGCACGAGGGCAGCGAGGAACAGAACAAGACAGAGGTCTGTTGGACTCGACAGCTCTGCTCCTTCCTTTGCAAGAACATGACATATTGTTCACACTGTGTTAAACCACTGTGTGCATGAGGTGGCTGTCTCACATGCCCCAGCTCCAAAGAGATTACTAGAATTAGTCACCCAGATTATGGAAGATCTGCCAGAGCAGATGGGAGTATAGAGGAGGAAACATTTGTTATCACATACATGAGGTCTGGAAGGGAAATTAATCAAAATCTTTCTGGTTTCTCTTTCCAGGTTGTTTTTTTGGTTTGATTGGGGGGGGAGATTTTTTGTACCCAGATCAAACACAGCAATTTTGTTAGCAAAAGAAACTTTACTGACTTTTTAAGAGAGATGAAAGCATAGTGAGAAAGACAGACCCTGAAGCTTACTGAGATGGTAACAGAGGTACCTTAGCAATCTGCCAGGGTACAGAAGGGACAAAGGACAAGACAGTGGACATGGAAGGGAAAGCTGGCACTGTTTTACTGGCTACAATGAGCTAGAAACCATCCAAGCCCCAATATTTCCCATTTCTTGATCATTCTACCAATTCATGTAACTGGCAGACAGGTAACTTGGAAAAAAGCATCCGACACATCCATGGCATCCAGCTGGGAAGCTGCTGCAACTGTGGGAGCCACAAGCCTATGATGGGAGTGAATCAAGGGACCATGTGGGATGGTTTGGGTGGTAAAAAGTTCCCTGTTCGTGCACTGCGCAAGTGAAAACACCAAGCACTGTGAAGTTCGGAGTTGTTATATTTAGGATTGTGTGAAAAATCCCAGTGGGTTGGCTGGGACCAACACAGACATGAACTAGAGAAATCTTTTTGAGTCTTTACGCCTAGATGACAGAAGGGCTGGAAACCTGGGAGCTACAAGGCAGTAAGAGAATATTCCTGGAAAAGCCAGCCCTGACAGTCTGCACACACAATACCTTGCAGAAGAAAAAATAGTCTGAAACCTTTTCACAACAGTTATTTATAAGGGAAGAGACTTTAAAGGCTGTCAGCTGTGTCTTTCAGGGGAATGCCTGAAAGCCAGAGACCGAGTGTGGAAAAGGCAACCTCACGGTAACTCCTTGCACAACACTTCTTTGGTTATTTAGGTTTTAAGATGCCCTTGTGAATCAGAGGGCAGGTACCAGTGCTCAGGCACATCCCAGCTCGAAACAGTTCTGAGGCTGACAATTTGCAGCCAGCATCTTTCGCAGTTCACTTTCTCAAAACACATCAAGCCTTAAATTGAGGAGAGACTTCTGGAACCATGAAATCTCTTTTAGTGTGACTTAGCTTAGCAATGCATTGGGCAAATTACACTACCATTTGTACCTTGTAAAGTCATTTGAAAATGATCTAAACTAGTATCACGCATAACCAGAACTTGTTGTACAGTGCCATCAGATTCCCAAACCTTGTCAAAGGTCAGCATCTTGCAGTGGCTTCAGTACTTAAAGTAGAAAGCACTCTACCAAGTAGCTCTAACATCATTAATCAATTTAAATTCCACATCAAGAATCAAAGCAGAAATTCAGTGTTATGGTTACAGAGCTCTGGATATATCCAACAGCACAAAGCCCAACTTTTGAATTTCTTGGTCTGCCCCAAAAGCATCCTGCATCCTTAGTCGTTCACACAGGTGTCTCCGTTTTCAGCGTCACGTTTCTAACACAGTCCTATGAGCTTTCCATAATGCAGCCTGGTGCAATTGTGGCTCTCAGAGTCAAGGTTGCCTAAAACAGCCTGTAAAAACCTATCAGTGTTACAGACTGAATGCTTTTGTTATTATTACATAATACATATTTGTGGAAAAAAAATACTCTGTCACCACCTTGTCAGCTAGCAACAAGGCCTAGCAAGTCTGACAGTCATCTTATTTGCAAGCATGTCACTGGAGCAAAAAAATATTAAAACCTCTGTCCTAATAGGCACGAATGGAAACTATTGCTCTAAGCTACATATTGCTGTAAACCAGGTAGGTTGTTTCCAGTCATAACAAAATACCCATAGGGCAGAGGAGGGGAGGAAGGAACACTGAAATGGGGCTGAGTATGGTGTTAA
Organism: Haliaeetus leucocephalus; assembly: GCF_000737465.1. NCBI lineage: Eukaryota > Metazoa > Chordata > Aves > Accipitriformes > Accipitridae > Haliaeetus > Haliaeetus leucocephalus. The sequence continues at coordinate 22,972,107 of NW_010972436.1, read as the reverse complement.
AAGATTCTGGTTTTATTCTCAGCTCTGCTACTGGGCTACCTGCACAACCAAGGATAACTCACATCATCTCTGCAAGAGCTTCAGATGAAAAGCCATCTTCAGACACTGTGTGCTACTGCACTGCAAGTGTCTTATGCTTAGACCAACACCTTTTCTACCCCTACTAACCAGAAAGATAATTAAAAATCTTAAAGAAAACAAAGACCTACAGCAGATGAAGTAGATATTTACGGTGACCGCAGCTTTCTTGCTTTCCTTCCTGTGTATTTGCTGCCAATATCCATTACAAGCCTATGTGTTCAAAGGCAAACAGCAAAACCCCCGTGTCTTCAGGAATTGCTCGGAGTGGGGCAATGCAAGCGCAGGGCAGAGAGCATCAACCCTCGGCCCAAGAAACCAAACTCCCACTGACCTCAGCAGCAAAAACCAGGCTCATTGTCAGCAAAACTGAGCGTCTCAAGAAGTCTTTATATTAATTTCTGAGTGGTTTTTTTCCTGCACAATGTGTTAAAAGATGTAACACGAGCTCCTGCATCAAGCGCAGCACTGACAAGGAAGGTCCTGCTGGTCTTTATTTTGAGTCACAGCCCTCAGCATCACCAGCCTAGATCAGTCGCTTCAAATTCCCCCTGCACCCTTCAGCCCTCCCTACTTACAGTCACCTGCTACAAAATTCCCAGTCTTAAACTACAGTAATTAATGAAACTTCACCAAAATCCAGAGAAGATCCGCTCAGGGTCGCGCACAAAGCTCTGGAGGAGCTGGGAGCAGAGGGTGATGCTCCTGCCCCAGTCTTTACACTCCTCGCTTGCACAAACCTGCCACACCACAGCCCGCACAAATCTGGCGTGGGAGGGAAGGCATGGGGCACCAGCAGAGTCCAAAGGACTTTCTGCAGCTTAGCAGCTCCCCCTGCATCTCCTCCTAATGTGCTTTAGCTACTTGGCAAGCAGCGAGCTAAACATCTTCATGTTTAGCAACAAGTTTTACTGGATTTTTGTGGTACTTGACCTTAATGATTGGGAAGCTTTTTGTGTCTTACTGACCTTTTCTCGGCCACTGTCACAAGGCACTTCCCAAGGTGAAAGACAGTTTTGCTTTTGCTCCAAGAGTACAAAACATGCAGCCGTGCCTGGAGAGCACTCAGTGCTCCCTGTGTTGGGCCACAGCAAAGAACAAGGCTGTCTCCTCAATACAGTTTTAACTTCTCAGCTCCAAGAAAAGGTTCAGCTTTGCTGTATTAACACATCCAGTGCAAAAATACCTGCATTTCAGTAAGCGGACACGGGAAACCAGTGTCCTTTCTTTACCTGCCCTGCAGCACAGTCCCTACAGCCTCACGGCATTGAGCCCACCAGGCTGCACGTATTCTGCCCCCAACAGTCCCACCTTACCCCTCTAAGACTGCAAATGCAAGGCCTTCTTCCCTTCGTATATTAACATTATTACTATATTAATGAAGTTCCTAACCTCATTTAGCCACTTGGCTTTTGCACTATGCAAAAAAGAACTACAAAAGAAGAGGTGGAGGCTCCTCTAATCCTGCAACCTATAGTGCAGTGGCAGAAGTTGCTTATAAATGGCTTAATCAAATGTGAATCATTCCTCAATGCACAGTAAGCATCTGTGTCCAAGGGAGACAATAAGAAACTTAAGGGGAAATGAAGTGCCAGGTTGAGAGAGAAACAAGGAACCGCACACCTTCCCAGCCATGAACTCATCAAAGGTTTTCTCCCTCTGAATTTTTGCAAGATGTGCATGTGCTGTGTGTTGCTGAGCCTCACATCTGCTGGACGGATGAGAAACTAATTTCTAAGAATTTCAATGATGTCAGGCATTTTCTTTTTTTAATGTGACCATAAAGTAGCAAAAGCTGTCAGTGGCACTGGCAATAGCTTAACAGAAAATGTTGATGTTGCCTGGATACTGAGGATTTGCCTGCATGTCTGCATTTGACAGCAGTAACTCCTAGGGATTTTAGTTTTTCTTTAATACTCTGAGTGCCATGCAAGTATCTCTCCTTATTCAGATCCTTCCTCCTCTCTCCTCCTCCTTTTTTTGGTTTTGTAAAACGCAAACTAATTCCTCGACCATAGTAAAGCCATAAATAAGAAGCCATAAAAATGTTTTTCTAGCCTTCTTTTTCCAAGGTTGAACTTTTCAGTTATATAAGCACTTTATAAAATAGCATGGGGAAAGTATATGAGAACCTGTTTATGTGATTAAGACTTGGCTCCTTCTTTACTGTGGCCCAGTGACAGTATTTTATGCTTTGCATTTGCCACCGCCAAAGTTCACTCAGCTATCTCCCTGTGACCTCCAAAGCAGAAAGCAGCAAGATTTAACATTGCTCTTCATGGAGTGCTTACAGTAAATCATTACTGGTGGGTATCCATGGAATCTTGGGAAAAAAGAGCATTATTAAGCACCTGTTAATTTTTCGTTACAGTGGGTAGATTCCAGGTTTTCACTGATGGCAAAAATCCACCTACTCCGAAGGGAAGCAAATTTTCCCCAGCCTTTCCCTTTACTGCTGTCCTGCTTCCAATCTGACTTGTGCCTTAGTGTTTGAAGAAAGAGTTCTGGATGCCATTTAGTGAAGTGCTGTAGTGTTTTATTATCTTTTATGGTAAAGAATTTGGAAGGACTTGAGAGAGATCTTCAGGCAGAAACAGAAACAGGACCAAAGTGCGTATACAAAATACAGCACTAAACTCCTCTTCCTGGCAGCTAGATGACAGAGAAGTAAAAAAAATCCACTGCAGATAATTTTTCCAGTCTGGTCCCTGACATGGTTCCTAAGCGAGGAACAATGCAGTTATCCCAGTGCTCCGCAGCAGCAGACATCAGCACTCTGCGGGGTTATTTTCCAAAGGAAATGACGTGCTGTTTGGATACTTCCTTTAGTGCCACTTGTTTTATTTACTTAATAATGTCACAGGCTTTGCATATGCAAGCATCCAACTCTCTCCTTCAGCAAACCCATCCCAAACATCAGTGCCCCATTCCCACAGAGCCCTTCTGCACTGGGGAGTGACTCAGTTTAGCCACACTGAAGTAAAGGGCATACTCTCCTGCTCCTTGCAATTGCTCCTCCAGAAAAAATCCACATATCGTAACACTAAACATCATGACGGCATCACCTCAAGAGAGTAAATGAAGCTTGAATGCAACAAGAACACGTACCGCAACCTCCTAACTCCTTCCAACTGATGCCAACCACAAAGCAGTGAACACGTGAGGTTCATCTACACAGCGTAATTCTGTTTCCCCTCTCATCACAGCGGTAGCACACATGAGATTTTGGACACTGTGCCGGCTTCAACAGCTCTGCAGGGAGAAGACACCTTTCTGTCGTAGCACTCCCAATCCTGCAATTTAACCACTGGTAAAAAATTTACGTGGAAAACTACTGACGCTGTCAAAAAACAGATAGAAAGCTTGAAGCAGAAACGAGCCCTTAAAAATATCACATCTCTTCAATTTTAAAACTGGAATGGACAAAGCAGTAGGCAGTGGAAAGAAGGGTGGAGATGACTCAACAGGCTCGTTTTGTGGCGATGCCTTTTGCTGTTGCCTTCCCCAAGCCTCTTGTGGCTGGGAGCCGTAAGAGCACTTGCATGGTTTGAAGATGCAAAAGCGGGTGCATGGAGGCAGTGCCAGGACGCTCACACTGAACATACACAAGTGCATGAGAAAAAACTCACCTCCTCCCAGCTGCACACCTCTTCTTAAATACAAAATGCAATGAAAGAGTGAAAATGATGCTGTGAATCCTAAGAATCATGCTCTCCAAATTTCTTTTCCAAGCACAGGTGAGACTCCCAGCCCAGCCCAGCCCAGCCCAGGGCAGCTGGACCTTCTCTTGGCTCTCTTGGCTAAACTAGAGCCAAACTATGGCGAAAGATGCAGCACAGTTGGTGCAGGTCCATGCTCCGTTGGCATTCCTGCTCCCTGGGTTTGTAGCTGGGCTCCCCAGGGAAGCAGCTGCATGCAGCAGATTTAAGTTTCCCATTCTACAGCACAGTTGTCTGCTTTGTAAGCTCCTCCACTGACAATGTTCACTCTCTCCATATCCCACCTTTCCAAACGGAGAGGCTATGGGGGCTTCCTGTGACTGACACAGTGTCTTCCAGCTACCCCAAACAAAGCTCCAGACACTCTGCCTCAAAGCTCATCCCAAAATGATGGGTCAGTTTAACAGCAGCGTGGCTTCTGACCAGCGCTCATCAGCAGCTTGTTTGACTGTAATGTGATTTAATTGCAGTGACGTGTCTTTAATAACAAAACCCATGCCAAGAAACTGCAGTTGGAACAAGAGCTGACCTAAGGCCAGTTTCCCAAGGATTTTCAGTCTTAACTTGTGGCTCCCTGGTGCCACACAAACTCTCCTGGGTCACCGAGGTGGCTGCAGCCACCCAGAGCTTCTCCAGCACCTGCCACAGCCACATGTAATGAGGTACCTTACCCCAAATTTCACCCTCTGTAATGGCCACGTGCTCCTCCAGCACCATCCTCTGAAACTGGGGATAATCCCAGAGTAGCCAACATCCTAAAGTTACCACCAGGTCTTACTCCCTTAAAAATTATCTGAGATTTCACCTCCCTTCATCACCCCTAAACTCTGGGGCTAAAGGAAAAAACGAAAAATCACCATGAGGCAGAAGCCTCCCTGATGGCATCTCCCTTGCAGAGAAGCTCCACCCCACCACCACCCCCAAAATCCAGGGACGTCTTGTCTTTCAGGATTTATCTGACTGCAGGGATATGTGCTACTGTTGTTACATGGAGATGTTCCATATAACACACAGGAATAAGACATGTTAAATTTTTTTTGCATTTTCATACTCTAATATTTTTTACACATTCTTTGCCCCAGTGGTCTGGATAATACTGGAGCATAAGTCCATTTTCATTAAACAAACTTGAAGGAATCATGGCCCATCACAAAGGAATACCAAAGTGATGGCTATTAATTAAATACATTAATGCAATTAAGAAAATGCTAAATTCTCAGTTTCTTTCTTGGTCTTTGTTTCTACAACAATGAATGCTAGGGAAAAAGAAAAATGTTCCTAATTCCTGCAGCAAAGCCCGTATCTGTTACCCCATAGCCATGCCTTTGACCATTTCTCTAAATTCAGAACATCTCTCCCTGCCTGTTTTCCCTTACCACAAGCAAGAATTTGCTGATAATCCACATATTTTTCTGCAGACTGGGCTTCTGATTCAACAAAATCTAGACAGCTGTACAAACTGGTTTGCGCTAATCCCCACCGTTTGCTTGAAAGATTTCTGTGAACGCCAGCGAACGTACAAGATGTCAGATTGGCGATAATCCTCGTTACTTAGTATTTACATTTTTGAGGAGGGAAGGGTCATAATTAGGCTTTTGTCAATGAGAGTGCCTTTGACTGCATTGGAAGTAAGGGCTTTCCTCTGGTTTTGAAGGACAAAACCCAACACAGTAAAACTTAGATCCCCACATAGGAAACTGTTCCTTATTGTTCACCACCTTCATAAGAGTGACAAGCAAATATTGCTGAAATTAGCCAAAATATTTCCTTTTTAATTCTCTCTCTCTTTTTTTTTTTTTGTTGTTGTTGTTGTTAAGAAGTCCTTTTTTTTCCTCAAGTCAACTGGCTTAGGTATCTCAGCAAGGATTTATACTATTAACTTCAGGCACCCAAGTCTGGAAATTGCTCCACTGTGTTCAGAGCCCAATGGTCAAACCTTCCCCTGTGTCACTCTGAGAAAATCGGATGTAGTAAATCAGATGTGTTTAAATACATATAATACAGCAGAATTTGATCTTCGCAGGGCAGAAGTCACATTTTAATTAGGTTTGCTGAAAGGAGCAATACTTTCTTCTAAAAGATGAAAAAATTCAGCTAACTGCTTATCTAAATGTTCACATCAATTCATTTTTGAGGTTCACTCTCCCGAACAAGCTTAGGCCAGTGTTGCCTCGCTGAGGACTCTTATGCCAAAACCTCTTTTTTATTACCTGGCTACATGTTTCAGCCACTGTTTGTGCTTCTTGTCTTTCTGAAATCCTTCAAGGCGTACCTAGCATGGCCAAGCTCACCCCTTCTCTAGCAAACACAAAGAGGGAGGCACTTACTATAAATGCTAAACACAGAATAAATAACATGGGCACTATTTGCCCCCTGTAGCTACTCTTGTTCCAGTGTTACGCATTAGCTCACGTGCAATTCTTTCACCCCCTCTCCAGAAAGTCTTGACCTTCACAGTGTTTAGATGTTTTATTTTGCATGGATTAAAGCCAGTTTTGGCCTCCGGCTGCTCGGCACTATGGGGGGCACGTTGGCGTGTGAGAGGAATTGGAGCAACCGCATAACTGCAAACAGCATCATCCTTTTGGAGTTACAGCTCAGGTTGCCAAGCGCAGTTCTCTCACCATTAAACAGCTCCATGGAAAGACCGTGAACATGAAGAGCTATGGAAACCTTATACTGAGGTTAAGCAAACAAATCTGACACCAAACCTTCTGCCCAGCTCAGGCAGGCGATGAAGCTGATACATTCACAGTGACCCTGAAATGAAACACTCAGGATTCCCAAATTACAGTGTTTGTTGAAGAGTATATGATTAATGGCTTACCTTTACATGCCTTCCCCAGCCAGAAATGAATTGCATTAGGGTTTGTGCATTTGTCCACGCAGTTAAATGTCTATCTTGATATTGAGGGCCATATCCTGACCTGAGGACAATGGCAAACCCTCCTGGGATAAGGAGAGGAGAAGCTGGTTTCCTGAACAACTGCAAAATTATTGCTTACGCAGGTTGGAGGGAGGGATGTTTTATTCCCTGCTGTTTGAATGGGTTTAGAAGAAAAAAAAAAGAAAAGAAAAAGAAAGCATAATAAAAGGTCCTCAGCATCCTGCTCAAAACCTAAGTCAAAGCGTCTCCAGGCAGGCAAGGCAATCCCAGCCTCTCCATACAGCAAGGAGGAGCAGCAGGATGCCCACAGGAGGGCACCTATGTTTCACAGTCATATAGGAGCTCCCAGGGAGATGCAGTTTGGGCTTGCACAGTGCGGCACTGTCTGGCGTAGCTACCCGCACGCCTTTGTCACCGCAGTCCTGTGTCACTCATCTATGCGGGGCTTTCAAAGCTGCACTTACATTTCAGGTTCTGAGAGCCGTAAACAGCAGGAGATGCTGCAAGAAGCAAACTACAAAGAAACCTCGTTGCAAACTGCAGCAGTTGCCTACCAATAGTGTGCTTATAGGAAACCCAAGGCAAGCTTCAAAATAATTTAATTAAGAAATTGAGGTGTTTTGATGGTTGATCACCAAAGATCCCGAGTAGTTGTTTAGTGTATCAAGTACAACACAGATTAATAATTTCCATAATCTAAGACAAGAATTTTTTAAAGATAGAGAAGAGTCTTCAAATACTGGGTGAACTCTACCAGAAAAGGGCATAGCAGAAGCCTATAGAGAAAGAAAACAATTTCTTTTAAAAAGAAAAAAACCACAAAAACCCACACAATCCACAACCCTTTTTTTGTTTTGTTTTGTTTTTTTGTTTTAAAGCTGAAATAAGAAAATTTAGATTTCATTAAACACTTAGTGCCCCATGCTAGAACCAGCCATCCCTGGTGGGAGGGGAGGGCAGTTAAGTCTATTGATCCATCCTAGGGATCCCAGGCACAGGGACCTTTGTAAGCTCACTGCTGGCTTTAGGTTTGTCATTTGTCAACCACCACTGCTGGTTTTAGGATTGTCATAAATCAGTTAGTTCCTGACATTTGGACCTTTCCAGCAATGCTCTGTAGATACTCTGGTTTAGCTCTTTAGCTGGATAACAAATTCTAACATCCAGAAAGTGGACCAAAGAGAAAGCAATCTGGGGAGAATACCAGTTACAGATTATTGCTAGTAGTGTACAGATGACTCTACAGACTAAAATTTTCCCTTCAGAAGGGCCTCTGTTCAGGACATTACTCTCAGAATTACATTCACTACAACATTTTTGCTTACCACAGCTTCACACTGTACCCACCATGAATCCTCAGCTCGCTGCCCCATCCTTTGCACTTTACTTTGCAGAGCATCCACACACACCCACTTAGCAGCACAAACCATTTCATACACCGGCTGGCACAGCACAAAATGGGCTTTTGAGCATTTTACAACCCCCATCCTGCAAATCCAAAAATGGTGCAAACTTTGGGGAGCATGGACCTCCAGCTAACATGCATGTGTGTGCTTGTGAGTAATAAAATGCTTTTATGAACCTGAACTGGGTCCTTTGCATGGTGTCATACTTCATTCAGTATCTCCCACACTGTGCCAGGGAAGCTGGTCAGAAGCTTTGCTGGATTATCAAAGCACCTGCAATAACAGTTAGTGGCTCCCAATACACATATTATCAAACGAATTTCTTTAAAGGTTCTGATGGATGGGAACTATTCATAGGTCAGTGTCCAAAAATTAGGCCCAAGATCCATTTTCTGACATGAGTTGAAGACTTTGCCTCAAAACTCACACTGACCCAACAAGGGCTACATAAGAGCTACAGGCTGCTGGACTGAGCCTGGGATTTAACTGTACTTTACTTACTCTACTTCATATACTATATTCCCCAAACTATGCATTCTTCTGCCTTGTGATCAGGTTCTTTCATTCCATATTTTTTCCAGATCAGAAAACCAATTGATTCGACATTTATCACATTTATTCAGCCCATTTTTGAGGTACTTTCCATGGACTTTATCTAAGAAGCTGAGAACCCATGATATCTGTAAAGCTTGGATCTGATACTTTGAGTGATTAATAATACTTCAGACTAACAACATATCAAAAGAGCTTGGATACACAATGCATTTTCAATGGGATCATGACAAGCATTCACTAAGATTCAGATAAAGCAATGTACTTAACATTAAATTTGTGAATAAACCCACTAAAATAAACACAAATTCTCCAGCAATTAAAACCAAATACTTGCTTGGGGAAAAATTTCTGAAATGATTGCTCTAAGTGGAAAATGGACACATAAATATGTTTGAAAATCTCCTACATGTATTCCTGGATTTTTAAACTACAGATAGTTAAAAAAAAAAAACAAAACTCACAACGACAAAAAAATCCCCCACAACTCATTTCCAAATGATTTCCTGTGATTAGACAGCTTGAGACTTCAAAACTCTTTAGTTTTACTGTTGCTTACATTACTACCTGTGGTGGAACAGTCACCTGCACATGAGCACTGCCCTGCAGACCTCTCTTATCAAAGGACACAAAGAAGACCAGCAGTGAAAGGTCAGCAGGGTTCATCAGCCTTTAGAGATGTTCAAACTGTAGTTTCAATTTCCCCTGCATGCCAGCAGCAGTCTAAAAGAGCAAATATAAAACTAAGGTCTTGTCTATACATCACAAGAAATAATAACTTGGTTATTATTTAAAAGTGTGATCATTTATAGCATGTTCTATAGTTTAAACCCCAGGATAGAGATAGAAGATGGGAATGAATCTGGTCACAGGTCTGTCCCATACCCTACAGATGAAAGTTAGAAACTGAAAAACTTCCTTTTTTTTTTCATCATTGCTTCTAAATCATTAGCAATTTGAAGATAGTCTGAAAAATCCTTTAGCCTAGAAAGAGTAGTAAAGAATATAAAAGCATACTGAATGTACTCCACCTATGCAGATAACACTGACCATGGGAAACTAAGGTGAAAAGGGGAGTGCATTGAAAGATATCTCCAAATAAACTAAGACCAATCATCATAGGCACGTTTTAGCCAGAAGAATCATCTGCTGCTGACAGCAGATGTCAGTAACTGGCAGGAGAAATGGTGCTGAATGTGGCTGGTCTTTGGTCATACAAAGCTGTGTGTGGTATCAGCTCGGCTGCAGCCATGCTGACACATGCTGTCTGCAAAAAGTAATTTTTCTAGTGTAGATGAGACTGAAAGGAACAGTGTCGGTCCCCCTGTCTGCCTTTGTGGACAAAGTAAGCTTGAAAAATTATCATTAGATGTTTTTGCACAGCAGTACTGGAAAATAGAGCAAGACAAATGAAATGGTTCTGCTCCTATCCTATGTTTTATGGGATGATGGTGGAAGAGCCTACGCCACCCTCCCAAGGTGAACCTGGACAGAGCAGCCCCATCCTTCCCCAACCTGCTCCTCTCGTCCTGCATCACGAGGGTAGTCACAGCCACAGATCAAAGCTGCCTCATGGCCTTTCCCTCTGGCATCCCACCCGCCTGCCCGTTCAGAAGGCAGACTGTGAACACAGATGAAAAATTGAAGATGGAAGTGGCCTCAGCTATTTGGCGTCCTGATGCAGGTTATAGTTGATTGTTCTCTACAGTTGTGGTCCGAAGGCTGAGAGTGTCCAAGACTATGGGATGAATCTGTTGATTTAACAAAGAAAAATCCAAATATAGACTCCAGCAACTGGCATGAGGAAAGACATCCCATCACATGGCACTGAGTGTCATGGAAAGGTATTTCTAAAGAGTAATGGTGGGAAATAGCTTGAGCCAATGGTAAATGAAATGCCTCCGCCTGGCTGCTGACCCTCCACAACAGCCTGTCTCAGACTAAACTCCACTGCAAATTGTTACCTAAATGTCATAAATATGGAGTAAAATCTTGGGGGGAAATGAATTTCAGCATAAAGCTTGAAGAAAAGTTTTAGCACAGATCAGCCACACTTAGAAGGCCTTCAGGGGAGCAGAGCTGAATGTGGCAACATGAAACCTTGCAGAGTTTCCCCCATTTCTTCCCTGGGCTATTGCAAATAAGAGCTACTTGCTCCATCTATGGGTAAAAATTAGTACAGTCATAAGCTTTTCTTAGAGAGGGCATAGTCTAACCACAAGATGTTCTCCAAGAAAATAAATTATTAGAATGAATAAAATATGACAACCTCTCTGTATGGCATTTCACAGTCTTCTGAAAAAAATACTCTCTGGTCCTTTGTTACTGGAGCACCAGAGCCCTCCTTATGGATTATTTTGGAGCACCACAGTTAATAATATTGAATTTTAGAAGGAGAAAAATTACTAAAAGACAACAGAAAAATAAAACTTTATCTTGAAAAACATTTCCTTCCTCAAATATAGTGCAAATTCACTGTGATTCAAATCTGACCACCCGCTTCAAGGTGTTTGAAAGCTGCTTAATTTTCGATTCGAAGTTCATAAACAACCTTTACTTCTGAGCTAAATTTATCTTTTGATCCCACCCACTGCAATTCAAAGCTTTAGGTCAATTGAAACCTTTTAATTGATTTCCTTTGCTGTTAAAACTGGCAGCACCATCAATGTGTCATGAGTATTGCTGTTTCTTGGAATGAGGTTTTGGGGGGGGGGGGGGAGCAGGACTGGAAAATGCCCTGCTGTCCTTCAAATGAGGCATTCACCCCCAGGGAAAAAGCTACATTTTAATGACTTATATTTCATACAACCATCTACTTTTAATAAAATATTCAGGGTACTTGATTTTAGCCTCTCTGCAGGGGTAGCTCCCTAATTTCCACTCGGTAAAATAAAGCTCTCCTCATTTATTTGTATACGTATTGGCTCTGAAGGGAGAGCTCATGCAAGAAAAGTGTAATCTGAATTGTGTTTTCCCCCAGTGTGGTTCATCCTCCTGCATTTACTTTGGATCACCTCAGTTTGCTTTACTGAGAGTAGATTTGTGCCACTTCTTCTTTCTCTTAGCATTATACTTTCTCACGTAAATTTGTACACAAGAGAAATGCACTCCCTTCACAGACAAGAGTCAATAATATCTTAAAGCATCAGGTCCCGAGCTGTTCCTCGGGAGAGCAGTTCATGCAGTTTTGAGCAAACCTAAGGCAAACTCGGAAGCAGTTCCACAAGGCTGCCAATTTTGAAGTCACTTTTCACAGCACCTCAAACATCAGCTTGTACCTCTTCACTCATACTTTGTTCCTGCTGTCCCTGAAAAACATCTAGGAAATCAATGTCAGCTTCTGCAGAAGCGTCCTGCCAGCTACAGGTCACAAGTGCTATTCTAAAACTAGAAAACTCCAATTTACTCATTTTTTCATATCTAATTGTCTACAAATAATTAAAATGTAATTGTTCAGTGTTCCACGGCTGCTCATGTGCCTATACTGATGGGTAAAACCCAGGTATTGAGCTCCACATCTCATAGACCCAAGTCTCCGCTTGCAGAAGGCACCTGGCTTTGGGAGGTGTAAGGTGGGCAGCGCTGGGTGGGACTGCATCTACCAAGCTTCATAGTGTGGGGGAGCAGCATCAGCAAGTCATCTGCACCACCTCACAGCCAAGCTTAATTCACCCCAAATCCATATTCAGTTTTCCATTGTCAGTCTAACAGTGCTGTTGCAAAAAGATTCTCAGACAAAAAAGAAATTCAAAAGCCGAGAATTAAATTTCCAAGCACTCATACAGAAACCCAGCACGCGAAGAGCTGTCTTGGATTTTTCTGTGGTGAACTTCCCGAACTGAAGGGGCTGCACCAATGGCCAAGCACATACCTCACCCAAAAATGTCCCCGCAGAGCCTCTTCCAGAGGGGGCCGAGGTGGATTTGTTGCCTTTTCAAAGGTGGGAAGCTGGACGCGAAGTCCCAACCAGTAGTTTACTGTTTCAAAGCTGTACTTACAAAATACCTTAAGTGGCTGGCAGCCAAGTACATGTTGTGGGAAGGTGTTTTTCCTTTCAAGGGCAATCTTTTGTCAGATCAGAGCCGTGGGGTTATGACCAGATGCTGAACTGGGGTAACCAGAGGGAAAAGTCACAAAGATGAGCTTTTGGCTATTGCCAAAACAAGTGATAAAATATTAAAGATGAGCAAAAGGTTTAAACTCCCAGCCTTACGTGGAAAATGTTTTAAGCCTCACGTCTGCAAATCACTTTCTGTTTTAATATTGTCCTACCCTAACCATTAATGCCCTTCCTAAACTGCGTATATTCAGAAGGCAAAATAACTTAGCTGGGAAAAGAGCAACTATATGGGAAGGAAAGGGCTGCAAATACCACACATAGCCTTTAAAATGAAAACAAGCTAGGAATAAGTTGCTTCCAAGAAAAACAAGGAATATGCGGAGTAACAGGTTAGTCTGTGTTTTGAACAATGTGTGGGAGGAGGAAGTGGAGAGAAGATGGGCTATGTTATTTAAAACAAAGGCTGCATATACTTCCCCCACATACTGCTCCATGATGATAGGGAAAGGAGTGCAGCACAGACTCATTTCAGATAAAGTGGGGGACAAAAAAAACCCTAAGCCCCTGTGAACTTTTATCTGGTGCTTTTTTTTTTAATTGCAGATTGCCTGGATAAAATACAGATTTGATATAAATCTTCTCCTCCTTCTTCTTCTTCCCCTCATACCACATGCCCCAATCCCTGACCAATGTAGTGGCCCTTTGCTGGACCAGTATGACCCTGTCTCTTTTGTACTGGGGAGCCAGAACGGGACCCAGCACTGCAGATGTGTCTCACTGGTGCTGAGCAGAGGAGGAGGATGACTTCCCTTGACCTGCTGGTGATAGTCCTCCCAGTGCAGCCCAGCACACAAGTAATTTTCATTTTAATACTATTAAACCAGCACCAGAAGGGATGTAAAGGCAGGCAAGCATGGCAAGGCCATCTGATTTCAATGCACTCACAGTTTCAGAGCTGACAAAGCAACCTATGTCCCATTCACTTTTAACACAGGTATCCCAAGCTGCTTGGGAAAATGGGATTTTAATCACGTAGGCTGTGACAATTTTGAGCAGTGAAGCATCTATGCACCTTCAGAAATGTGGAATCACATGCTGGTTTAGCTCTTCTCAGGGCTCTTCAAAACAGTGTCTGTGCAAAGGTCTGAGGTAGCTGGTCTGAGGAGTGTCTGAGAAGTCTTGTCACTGAGGTAACGCTGTTCAAGCCACAGAGACTTTGTTTTGAGTGGGACGTAACCAATTAACTTAGTGTTTTGTAGTACATAGGGTTATTCTTTATTTGCAAAGTACCAGAATGCAAAACTTTTGCTTGTGAAAAACTACATAATATGACAGAAATGCTAATCCACACATTTCCTGAAGTCCTGAAAAGGTTTTCTTAAATAAAACTCAGTAAAATTTAATTAAATATAGTAAACCCTAAGAGCATAATTCATTACCGATCCCTGTTTAACACATTCTGAATAAAATAAACTTTAATGTGGTAGTGAAGGGTATGTATCTGCATTAGTCTCTCCGTAAGAGAGCTAAATGATGTGAAAGCACCTGGAAAGAAATGCTCTGTTCTGCAAAAAGCTGCAGAATGGAAAGAGTTATCAATTTAAACAGCAATTTTAATCATCACACCATTTCCAAGATGTTGTCCCTCCTGCCTGAAAAACAAAAGACCATGAACACCCAAGCCCAGCGCAATTCCTGCAACCCTCTTTGGAGCAGCAGGGTCATGGGTATCTTCTGTTAGCTCAAAAATAGTGTGGCCCTGTTCCAAGCCTGTTCCTGCGACAGTGATGTGACCTTATCAAAAGGATTTTGCTGACTACTGGAAGATTCCTTTATTTAATATTCTGTTGTACCTAGCTAGGACTTAAACAGTGCTATTTACTTGGATAACTCCCTTAAAAAGTCACAAGATGGCTTTGCTATGCAGTGTATATTGCCGTTATTCACGCAGCAGTGAGCCCTTCTCTGCGTACTCAATCAGCGGCATATTGCCTATGCAATATTTAAACCTATGGACCTAAATGAGTGTCAATTTTTGTGAGGCTTGAAAAAGAGGGGAGCATAAAAAGCCTACTTGAACTTTAAAGCAGAGAAGAACAAATGTCCTTGAATAGAAATGATGCTTGGGGTCTACTTGGAGTCCTTCAGAAACACTGACTCTGCTACTTTCAAACTCCTGAAGGTGTTTTAGAGAGAGGCAAGGACTGGAAAAGATGTCATTTCATTTAAGCTGCAGCAGAACTTCTGATAAGCATAAAGAAAAATCCTATATGGGTTTGTATAGCTGTGTTCTTGTGCACAAACGTCACTATGAAATTACTTGTTCTGACTAAACCCAACGTTTTGAAGAGAAACTCTGATGAAGAAAAACAAGAAGGTCCCTCTATACTATTTAAAAGTCACTGAAAGCTATCAGTACGTTGCAGGAAACATATAGCCAAACGTAGATATACGCATCACTTAATCTGTACCTATGTTGTCACAGAAGATTTGACAACAATTTATCATTGAGTTATTTCTTCTGCTCACAGAAGAAAAACTCGCTGTGGTCTGACAATCCAGCACCCTCAGTGGCAAAATATTATTCCTCTCTTTCCCCTGTAACTCTGTCCCCTTCCTATAGCCACTAACCCCTTGGGTAGACCAGATTTGGTTTATAGACCAGCACTGGGAACCTTTATTCAGCAAGAAAGTTTTAAAATCAAAGCCTTTTCTGAACCCTGCTTATTTCTGAGTCTTAATGGTGTGTTAGCCCACGGGCTGCTGAAGAGGTAAAATTTGTGCCCAATACAAAGCAGGCAAGTGCTCTGAACCATGGAGGTCTACGATGCCTTTCATATTCTGACAGAGGAGCTCAAACACTCCCTTAATGGTCATTTGATTGGAAACACATACCATTTACTTCTATCCAGTAAAAGTCTCTTTCCCCTCCTACAGCAGGGCAAAGAAATATCAATTAAAAAACCACCTGAAATTCTCTACAGAATCTACAAAAGTGAGTCTCTCTTAGCTCCCAAGATGACATCCTTTCTGTGCCCATTTCCACCACAAACCCCATGAACATCTCCAGCTGTTCTCAAGTCCTGGTGCTGACGTCCAACCAGCCTCAGTGAAACCACCCAGAAAACTCCAACTAACATGGATACAGGATTTCTAAGCAAAGCTTTGAAGCGTGATTTCCCTCCTCAGCCTTGCGTAGGTATCCATGGCCCTGCAGAGGTCATACCCTAATGGCCAGCATGTCAGAAACCCAAAATACATGGTCAGTGAAAGCGATAATGAACAATTAGCACATGCCTCATCTGCACTTACTTCACTACCGCAGGTAAAGTATGGGCCAAGCCCAGAGGTACCGTGTATCTTCCTGAAATAACATGAGCAATTTCTTACTTTTTCTTGATCTGGAGAAAAACTTGATGCCCCCAGGAGAGGTAGACGGGTTAGAATTGGGGGAGGACTCTTTGGAGGAGGACCTGAAGATCCCACTGAAGCTCATTCGGCGTGGGGAGCGTGGGGGAGACTCCTGGTAGGGGAAGGGGAACACTGTTTTGGGTGAGCCGGGGCTATGTTTGGACCTCACAGGGGCAGAAACAGGGCTGGAAGGTCGGTTCTGGAGCCCTTTTGAGAAAAGGCCTTTTGACGGACTTCCTGCAGAGTAGCTTTCTTCCACCTGAGGAGGAGAGAAAAAGGAAGAAAAAAGAAAAAAATCACCATTAATTCAGTTCAGCTCAGGCTATCAGGATCTCTGAACTTGTCTCAATACAGTCAAATCCTGTTTATTCAGGTGGTGAATTAGCCAGACCTCACCTTCCCCAGCGCCTGCCTCCACTGACACGCAGATGCATGTGTGCCACCTCTGGGCTCCACGCTGCCCTTTGTTCTTAAGGACACGCTGAATTTCACAAAAAATTTCAACATGTGTGCATACATTTTATTATCACACATATAATGCGGGATTTTCTTTACTTTTATTTGCCATACATCCCTCTTCCTTCCCTGGACAACTGAAACATGACTGGCAATGAATTTATTTAAGGCAATGAATGATCACCATTAAGGAAACACAGTGCTCCAAAGTCTTCCTCCCAAATTTAAGCACCCTTCTACAGTACTTAAATCTCCATCGCATGATGTGACACAGCACAGTACACAAGCTCCCAAGTGCCTGACAGGTCTCTGCGATGCCAGCCACAGCCACAACTGTGGGATTGCAAGTCCAGTCCCCAAAATAGAGGAACCATTTTAGAGCAATGACATTCCTGCTAATTACCCTGTCCCCGAGCTTGGGTACGACCTTTCTAACAGCTGTATCTCTTTTGGAACCTGTGCTGGCTTTCCAGCTAGCCTGAATATCTGTGCACAACACAGCACTGCACTGTGCGGGCTTGCCCAGCAAGGAGGGGATAAAAATCCAGAAAAACAAACAAAGAAAAGGAGCAAAGATAAAATTAACCCCACATACAATTAACAGAAGCTGACCCAAAGCCTCTGTGGGATTTGCTTGTGCCTGGGCTATATGTAGGGTTTATTTCCTTCTGGATGCACAAAGTACTTCTGTGGGTATGAGGCTGCTTTTTTAGCTGGGGGCATTTCTCATGAATGAAGAGCTCTGTTCCTGGCAAAAGGCAGTGGTGGGTTTCACGTCTCCAGGGAACGTGTAAGCAAAGGCCACAGTGTATGTGCCCATGGGTGTAGCGTTGTCCTGGTTTCAGCTGGGATAGAGTTAATTGTCTTCCTAGTTGCTGGCTGGAGTTAAACCACGACAAGCGTGCCGCTGAGTTTCCAGCCCTTTGCACGCCTGCTCCTCTCTTCCCAATTACACAACACAAACCAGGAGGTATGGAGCAGACAGCAACTTCTGCCTGTGAAGATGTCACTCGATGTGTCTAGTCTGGTCAGTCTAGTTAGGTATGGGCGTTTTTGTAGGGAAAAATAGCATCTTTTATTAGGATGACTTAGATGAAAGAAGAGATGAATGAAAGCCTCATAGGTACGTATGCCTTCCTTTGGGTCAGTGAAGGGCTTGTGTATACGAATCCAGCTAAAAATGGTCAGCTGAGTTTAAAACACACATGCAATTAACTCCCTTTTCAAAATAACGTTTAGCCACAGCTCCAAATCACTTGTAGAAATATGTACGAGCAGCACGATGGCCAAATACCTGCTCCCTCCATAACACAGGATCCAACGTCTCATAATCCTTTCTGTCTCCTGCATATGCACTTTGGACCAGCTCCTCTTTCCACTCGGGATGGGACAGAGCTGGAATGGGTCCTGCTCCATGGGAATTGCAGAAGGGCCTGCAGAGAGCATGGTCTCCCATTTGGGAAGGTTTCTGACTTAAAAGGCAAGTGGCATGTGGTCTGGAGAGGGACACTAACAGTGTGGGTCACTAAGAGGGGCACAGAGACGTGCTGGCACAGCACAGCCTTGGACAGCCACTGAATTCTGCACTGTGCTCCTCTGCACAGCACAGAGATGTCTGGCAGGATGCACAAACGCTTTTTGTACCTGCACACTTATTTTTGACAACATAGGCAAAAATACCTCAAAAATATACTTGACCTTTTGCAGAAGAATTAGAGGAGCATTTGCCCTCAAGGAGAAATTTTTGGAAAGGATAAATCAATTCTAACTGAAGCACTGGGTACCAAACACTCTGACAATAACCACCAGAGAAGAAAAAAATAGTGTTTCAAGCTTAATGCCATGGCCTGAGCCTCCCGTTTGCCTCCCAGCTCTGTCATGGATTCTGTGTGCAATCTTGAAAACTCATTTCATATTACACACCTATTCTGCCATGAGGACCGTATCTCCTTTATTCCCACTCTAAGTCTTCTGGCACACAGACCTTCTCCTGGTGAGTATTTATCAAGAATAATAGGGCACAATCCCTTGACTGATACCTGGAATAATAACTACACTATAAGTAAATTAATAAACAAATAGCAATTTTGTCATGGGTAAATAGTCCCAAAGCGGTAGCTTTTTCATAAAAGCTCATTAACTTTACTAAAATATCATCTGTAAATCATCTGAGACTACTTATATGTCATTCTCTTCACAACTACACAGTTCAGGAAACAACCAAGTAGTGCAACAGCACCTCCTTTTGCATTGTGATTTAGAGGTCTGTCGCCAAATCTACTGCCTGCAACTGGGGAGTAAGAATATTTTCAAGTTCATTTAAATCATAATACAAATCTGCCACTAGAACTATAACTTAGGACTGTTTCCAGGATGGCAATTTCATTATAGCTTTTCCTAAAGTGACAAGCTATGACATTTGTAAAGCCAAGAGAAGGACGTCATTCTGGTGCCACCCTTAATATTTCATGTCAACTTTTTTGCATGGTTGGTTGGTTATAACAACACACTGCTAGGAGACACTTTTAAAAGACTATGGTATCCTCACACGCTAAAGCTATTCTAGAAATGTAAAGTGTCAAGCAACAATTTGTCAAATAACATCAGTATTCCCTTGTACGCACAACTCAGACATGAAAGCAAATTGTTCTCAAGTTCTGAGCAGAAGCAGCGGGATGTTTTTATTTATTGCAATCACAACCAGTTGCTTTCTCTCCATCACACCAGGCAGATGAATCAGCTAATTGTTGGAGCACCAGGGGCACGCTGCTAAATACACATGTGCATGCTACTAAATTAAAGGAAATTACTACATCGAATTCTTCCCCAGCCGCTCCACATGTTAATTATACACAGGTTACACCCACCATCAAAGCGGATAAATACCTGTGATTTTGCTTTGGGAATTACAACAGGACTGCTTTCTTAGAATATTATTTGAGGCTAATAGATTGTGAATTTTAAACGATGGTTAGGTGCTTCTATGAGTAAAATCAGCAGCAACAACAGTTATCACAGCATATATAAAAGTCACAAGGCAATGTTAATTTTCATACTTCAGCTGGGAATGTGGAAGAATTTCTGCTGTAGAATAAATCCCACCATCCTATGCAGATTCGGTATGACGACTCTGGCAGTGGTGCTGGAGGCAGGTTACACAGCTAGATGGATCATCAGCCTGTTCTTCATGCTTTCTGGACTCATTTCCTGAAGCTACAACAGGCAGGTGGGCACAAAACTCCTACGTGTGCTTTGGAAAGATAACTATTCCTCCAGCTGAGTTGTAGCAGCAAAAAAAAGTATTGCACCCTGGTTTCTCACATTAATAAACCTTGTACATCAGTTTGTGTTGGTCCAGGAAAAGCAGTGAGAATGGGCATAAATAGGAAACACACCTAATAAATGCATGTGGTGATATGGCTCATTTGACCCTGACCAGATAATTGGCCTTTGGAGATAAGGAATCCAAACTCACAATGGAAGTACAATACAAGTCAATGCACAAATAAGGTCTAATCAAACAAATTGAAAAACTCCTCTAAGTATGAAGACTGTTCACCTAACTAAAAAAAACCAAACCACCAACCAACCAACAAAAAAACATTCCCTGTGTTGACTTTGTGCAGATCATATATGGGATCTTTGAGCTCTATGCCTAACCTTAGACTTCTTAAACCTTAAAACTGGTTATGTTGGAGAGAAATGTCAGCTCCTGACTGTATGTCTGCAGAGAACAGTGCAGCGGGAATAGGGCTAAACTGGCAGCTCGGTAATAGTGCCAGTGCAACCCTACCCTCGGCCTTCAGCAGTGTGCTCCCCAGTGAGGTTAAGCAACCAAGCACAGCCCCACGCTGCATCAGATGTGCTGTTTCTAGCAACTGACTTCGCTTGTTCAAGGCTAAACCGGTTACCTTACATAGCACTGAGTAAATATATCCTAAAATGCTTTAAGACACTACCAGTTTTCATGCTTCAAAGCACAAAAGGATCCTCAGCTGGGGACCAGGGAGAGACTTTGCTCTGTTGTATACACCAAATTATCTTAGACAGGTTTCTAAAATACATCCAGAACCAGCCACTGTTGAAAATAAAGCAACAAAATGAGACATATCTTGCAGTGCTTGGCATCTAGCAGACTTAATGTTCAATTTTTGGAATGATACTTAAAGTGATACTGTGGCACTTGCCCCAAGCTGGGCAGCTCTGGAAGATTTAAACGCAAGAAATAGCATTCTGAAAGAGGCCCCTGTCATTTCACCTGGATGAGGGAATCTTTCTCTCTTCCTAATCCCTTCTTCCTTTCTCTTAGCTACGCACATTAATGGCTCAGAGCCACCCTATGATGGAGCAGCAGACCCACACCTTCATTTTCAACAAACTCCTAGATGACAAATTCACAACATAAACCACTACCAGTCCCAGACTACCCCATACTGGTGAATAAAACAGCTGGAAAGAGGCTCAAACCATCGAGCACTTGTCCATAAAGCTTTCCTGCTCACTCACCATCTGACAGGGATTTAGCCTGTGCTGTAAGCACTCCTCAGGTGCCGCCTGGGCTCGGACAGAGCACAAGCCAGGGACAGTCCCAGGTTGCACGTGGCCACCCTGCTCTAGTGGGTGCAAGAGTTCAGCTCTGCAACAGGACTGTGTCCAAGCCCTTCATCTCTGGGCCAAGAGAACGCTCCCTGACCTCTTTTATTTATTGCTCCTGTTGACATACCCCAAGTGAACAACCTTGTATCTTGTGCTGTTAAGACTTATCCATCCTGAAGGTCATTCAGGTCTTCCTGTATAAGGTCCTTCCCTATGATGAAAAAACCACCTCTCTTTGCATCATCAACAGATTCGGTTAGTATACTTCTATTTTTTGTCTCAGCCTTACTAGCAAAGACTGAGGACTGAGCTTGGAGAAACCCTGCCAGTTTTGTCCCTCCACCCAACAGCTATCCTTTCAATACCAGGCTGCCATCTTTCCCTTCATCTATTTTCTTACCTGACTCAGGATTTTTCATCTTATTTTACAGGAAAGATTAAAGTGCACTACATTTAATCACTACCATATGGTAATCCCCAACCCAATATGCAAAGAGACCAAACTATTCATACTTCACCACAAACTAGTCTCTTGTTGTCCACACACTATCTCAGTTCTGCCTCTTCTCACTCACAGGCAGAAATTTTCCCAATATTGTCGTTTTCTTTCCCATGCTTTGTACTGAAAATCTAATCCCTCTGTTCTACCAAATAAAGTCCTCTCTAAGAAGCCATTTCTGCTCCCAACCTAGAATTTCAGGACCACTTAACTGCAGGGAAGAGAAGCGTCCTGCCAAAGCGATGTGCCCAGAAAAATGAACAAGCTCTGCTGAGAAGACCCTGACCATGCACAGGCAGAGGCTGTGTCGGAGCCAGGGAAACCCAGGCATCGCCCTTGTCCCTGCCACCGCACCTCTTCACACCCATGTCCTCTGCTCCCCTGCCAGGGTGCTCCAGTAACGGGTCCTTTCTTGGGCACGCAGCCTTCCCCAGAGGACGCCCCCCCTGAAAAATCTCTGGCTCTGGTTCAGTTTCTGGTGAATTTAGATTCATTTTTCAGAACAGTCAGAAAAAATAATCTGTCTGGAATACAAATGGGCTCAAGCTAAACAGCCTTTCAAAATGCTTCTGAATTTAAGCAAAAGTTATTAAACACTCCTAAGCTCCATTCCTTTTTTCTCCAACACCAAGTAGTTAGGACATTTATGGAGCATTTGAGTTCTGTTTCCTTTTACAACAGTGAGTTATTTGACCTCTATTTTGCCTCTTCACTGAAAAAGTTTTTTGAAAGGCAAGTAACAGAAAAGGAATCACCTCCCACCATCCTTGACAGGGACAGTAAACACAATTAGAGACGATACACCAGATAGACGTCTGTACTTGTTTCCTGCCCTTCCACTGAATCTCAATAAAAAAGCCCTTTGATAAAGTTAATTGGATGATTCTTTCATGCTGCTGGAATAAAAGAGCTCACAGAAACACAAGAGCTGACTTCATTAGACTGAAAGGTAATGAAGGACTTACTCTTCCAGGCACCATGTGGTCACATTCACCACCACTAGTTCCCTTGGTTCTGCATGAGCAGTTACAATTGAGATGACAACGTATTTTACAGGATCAGAGATGTCACTTCCCAAAACTAAAGTACAATGACACTTTCCCAAATTAAAATACAATGGGATGCGGCTGGCTGCTCTGGCAGGCTCCGAGAGCTCTGCATTGCTGTACGGATGGTCGGGGTAAGGTTTCCAGCAGCGAGCAGGGCTGCTCAAAGGCAGAAGCAGGTTTAAAGAAAGGTGAAAGCAGGGCTGGCTCCCTGTCCACTTCCTAAACCTTAATTGCATTTATTTTAAAGCAGTGGGTGGGAAGGAGCCATGCACATGACAGTGCAGTGGTTGTCCTACGTGCCTTTGCCCTGAGGCTCACTGCATCCACAGCAGGTGCCCCATGCCAAGGCTGTGGGACCATCCAGGACATGCTCCCCATCCTCACTGCTCATAAAGAAATGGATAATTAAAAGACTGGGAAAAAATAAATTAAAAGGAGTGAAGGGGAGGCTAAAAATGGCATATTTTTTGCTTCTCCTCCCTGTTCCAGGGGTTGCTCGTGCAGTTCCCATGAGTCACTGAACAAAACAAAAACAATGCTGGGACCAGAAGCAGGATAAAGCGCTCCTTGAAGTCCTTTAATATTGGAGTCACTCCTCGGATGTTTTCTGATCCTAGTTCATCAACGCTTTCCTGCATTACTGATAACAGAACTGCGAGTCAGTGCCAAACACAGTTGTAACAAACCCTCTACTTTTCACCCTATTCTTTTGTTCATACATCCAAAAACCAAACTAATCTTTTAACCACTGTGTCACATCTAGAATCCATGTACAGCT
The DNA here is from genome assembly GCF_000737465.1 of Haliaeetus leucocephalus. Taxonomy (NCBI): domain Eukaryota; kingdom Metazoa; phylum Chordata; class Aves; order Accipitriformes; family Accipitridae; genus Haliaeetus; species Haliaeetus leucocephalus. The sequence continues at coordinate 22,948,616 of NW_010972436.1, read as the reverse complement.
GATTACGTACAGCTATTCTCAAAATCTAATCAAGGCTTTATGACAGACTTCCCAAAAATAAAGTCTGCATTACTTCCTCCTAGGTGTAACTGATCACAGTTTGGCCAAACTGAGATGGACTGTTTGTTTGCAAAATATGTTTTAAGTGATTCAGGTCATTCGACATTGGAGAGTTCCCTGCTCAGAGTTTACTATTCTCTTGCCCCTCATTTTTGTATGGACTACAAATTGTATCAGTAATGAGCCTGTATTTCTTTCAAGTCACTGATAAAGTATGATATAGTGTAGCAACAGAATGTTTTGTCTGCCTAGAAACAAAATTTTCCACTGATGAGTCTCAATTTGTTTTATCAGCCAGGTTTTTATTCATTTAATAGGCGCCATGTTTATTCAGTATCATTCCAGTTTCTTAAATCAAAATGTCTTGTGCTACTTTTTTATATACATGACACCGATACTATGACATTTTCCAACCAAATTTATAATTCATTTAACTCCCCACATTTGTTCAATAAGAACTGTTTACCATTCATTCCAATCCAAATTAGTCTATTATAATAGCATCATTAACTATTCAACATTAGATATTTCATTGTTTTGCCCAGGACTAATGTTAGACTGACAAACCTGTAAATTACCCTAATTGCAAACATTGTAAATATTAACACAGTAATTGGGTTTTTTTGCAGTCTTTCAGAACTTCATCTCTGCTCCAAGATTTATTCAAAATCGGCACTAGTCAGAGAAAGGTCTGCCAATTCATTCAAGGGTGTTTTATCAGAGTTGTTTGGATTTAATTTTAAAATGTCTAGCTTTAGCATCTTCTGCTTTAAATACACTTAAGTCATTAATAGGACAGAGTCACCATTGTTATCAAAGATAAACATCTCACCAGCTTTTTCCCCATGTAGAGAAAAGAATTTTTAACGCGCGCTTCTATTCCAAGCTTTATTCTATATTTTTATGACAATTCTATTATTTCCATAAAGGAATGGATCAATATCATTCTTCAAACTTCTTTTCTTCCTCCTCCTCCTCCTCCCTAATCCATCTATAATTTGCTAGCTGCCTCCCCATGGACAATTTTCTCCTTGTGTCATTTTCTTCTCTCTAATCATTCACAATCCTGGGCTTTCAGCTGAAAGCAACGGCTATCAGTTTCCTGTAATTTCCACACCTTATCCTTTAACCTACATTTTAGATGAAAGATCTATAAAAATTCAAGGTGTTAAGACCTCTAAAATTCATAGAGCCATTTGAGTGCAGAGGGGCACTCATCCTTGACTGCTGCCCTGCCACGCTGTACCAGAATTATTTTCTGAATGACGCTCCACATCACTCATGATTTTCCAGGTCTCTGAACTGCCCCTCTTTCACCGTCTTTTCCCAGACCAAGGAAATCCAGTAAATCTAATTGCTTCTCAGCTCCTAGTTGTCTATACTGCCGTATTTAATGATCCTCTAAGGTCTCTCTGCAAGGAGGATTCAAGCCATTTCTGGAGAGTCCTAGCTTTGAGCATGGGGCAATCAGCATTACCAGTTGTTTTAGACAAAGCTACCAGCACAAGTATTAAGGCATTTTTTCAGGCAATAAGAAGGGCCAGAATACCTGCCACAGGCTCAAGAGCTACCTTTCTCCATCACATCACGCCAAGAACTTCTACGCAAGAGTCTTCAGAATATTACATTCTCCATCTTCAGCAGAGGAAGGTGAAAAGTATCCCTATCCCCTTCCTGCCATTGGTCATAAAGGAAAGAATACATCATTTATAATAGTAGCCATGTTAATGAGAAGTGATTAAGGCTAAACTTCAGGAAATGTGTGTCACATTCCCACCCCTGCCAAAAAATTCCTATGTGAACCTGAACAAATAGTTCTGCACTTGAGTTTCCTAGCTATGTCATGAGGATTGTCATCACAGGATAATGATTGAGAGACACTTGCATGGTAAAGTGCTGAAGATCTCTGTGAAAAATGTTAATTCAGTTTCTAAAAGCCTTTCACAAAGAACAGGAGAATTAAATTAATGGCAGATTGGACAGATGGGTTATGAACTACTCTTCTCTACCTTAATCTATAGCCCAGGCGACAGAAGAGTTAAGTGCAGGAAGAGAGACATCCCTGATGAATTGCCTGTCTCCAACAAGAATGGTGAATGGAAAAGCCACATTACTGATGAAATACTGGCTTTTAATATACAAAAGTTCCACACAATACTGTGATTTCAAACTTGAACAAAGAAAAACCATCTCACTTGAAAGTGAAGAGTAACCTGGGGACTTCTTTATGTAGCCCCAGTAGTGACTGGCAAACTTTTAGAATTAAATAAATACTGCAGTCTAATGCTACTCATTATTCAATAGCAGCAAAGATCCCATCCTTCACACTGAGGAAAACGATATATAGGATGAGATGTGTGGCAATGGATTTTATTAGATGATCTGTTTCTTATCAGAAGTTGGGCACTGCCAGCTCGTTTCTTACCACTGTGTTGTGTATGTTGAACAGAGCTCCAAGTACTATGTTAGAAAAAACTCTGGGTCTTATACACTCAGTCAAAAAGGTCAGTTAAAAATGCAATTTCAGATGTTAAGCCCTAGTTGCATGGTTATTCCAGAGTTAGCTGCACTTCCATAAGCAGCAATTGATCCAAGTCTAGGGAAAAAACCCCAGCATTTACTAAGCCTGCAAAAAGGGGCAACTACTGAAATGTTCTTCCAATTCTTCCAAGACAAGCACTCATCAAAAGAGAGTCCCAAGACCAGTAAGAGGAAAAACAGGGGAATCATAAATGGTAAAGTGCAAATCATTAAACAATATCATGTAATACTACACATGAGCGAGATTAGCTTTGGTGTATTTTTTTCTTCATGACTGAGATCCATGCAGCTTTCTCACCTTTCTTTGGGAAAAGGAGGTGATAAATGGAAAAAATCAAGTTTTAGCTAGAAACCCCTGCCTTCTTCCAGCGTGACAATCCTTTCCAAAAACATCACATCGTTCACTTTATTCAAACCCTCCAAACAAGCAAGTTTTGATAACACTGTATATTTTAGCTTCCCTGGCATCTACAAGAGTTCCTCTGCATCAGTGACTCCTACATCAGTTTTAAGACATCCAATGCAGGAAAGAACAAGGCCAATGTTATAAATATATGCAATTACTGATGGGTTGCAGAAATTTTTTAAACAACTGTCCTCTGCTGCAAGGTGCAAAGGGATAGAAACTCATGCTGTCAACAGAGCGAAGTTATTGTTCTAGATGCAGATTAGCTTCACTAAGGAGATATTTATTGCTTCACCTGCCTTGAACTATAACTGCAGACTCTTTGACAAATGGCTTGTAGCGGGTTTAATCTTCACAGAGGTCCACAGCCTTGTAAATACTGTGACAAGTCAAACTGGTCTGCTGTGTAGCTATAGATCAGCTTTTGGGGTTATCTACTGTTCGGAGGAGTACCTCTCTTCACCAAGCCTGTAACTTGGCTGGTAGGAGGCTTACATTTAGCAGACCGGCTTGTACTTCAGCGTTTTGTGAAAATGATGAGGCCGGGACCTGAAGATGACAGATCCCACCCACAATTTTTATTACTTTGAAGATTGTGTAGGCGCTATATAACCATCCCTAATGTCATCCAGTGAATATGCTCGCCTGATCATTTTAAAGCATGCAAACTCTGTGAATGTATTAGTTTAATTTAATAGTGGGCCATCAGAAAAACACATCATAGCAATGCCTCCAGAAGGATAACCTTGAGTTAATCCCACATCAAGAAGGAACCTTTCCACCTTGTTTACAGGAAGCCCCTACCGTTATGGCTTCAGCAAATGAAGGTAGCTCATTTTGCCAATGCCAAGGACAGATAGAACAAGGACACTGAACAGTTAAAACCTCCGTAACCAGAGAGCAACCATCAGGAGGCAATTCTAGGAACACATACCAACATCCCCAGACACCTGCTTGGGCACTGTATTTCTGTAGCTAACTTTTTTTTGTTAGCTAACTATATTCTCGACAATACAGTTATGCAATACCACTTCATTGAATTACAACAGTGTTACACACAACATCTGCAGTATTTAAAACAATATCACCAGAGGTTAGCATTGTTTACAGGTTATACTGCATAAGCACCATCATGGTAAGGTCTGCAAAATTCACTGCATTTGCCTTAGTGCATCACTCTCAACAGGTTAATGGAATGGCAGGAAAGGTAAAATCCCAGGCTTTTTTATGGCTAATAAATTGTGTTTACCACCAAGGCACTCAAACACTACGGTGAAAGTGAAGCTTTAGAAATATCCTACCTTGCGAGAAGCATTTTTGTCTGTGCTCTCCACATCACCGTCCAAGAATGGCATGGCAAATGAGCTGAGATCCTGCCAGGACAGAGAAGAAAAATTGAAGTCCTATATTAATGTCTTCTTCCTTCCATCAGACCATCCCACGATTGTAGCCCGTGGTGTTATTTCCAAAGTGCCCACTGCTTTACCCATAGCAATTACTGGTAAGCAATAACATGGGCTTTGATCATTCTTTTTGGCTGTGAAACCAATGGCAGATGTAAGTAACAAGTGAATAGGGAGCCCTTACCAGCGCTTGCACTACATCACCATGAAAAAGCACCTGTGCAGCCAAAGTCAAAAGTCCTGTGCTAAAACTTTCAAGGGGAGGTACCCAAATCCCACAGAAAAATTCGTGGGAAATTACCGTTTAAATACAGCCACTTTCTCAGCAAATGGCCTATCTTGCCTTTAGTGGGGTGTATAATCTTAGTTTAAAGAGTATTTATGGCAATAAACAAAACCTGAATGAGAATATGTCAATCTTCTGAAAAATATGTAACATATATAACAGAGGGAGAAAACAAAGACGCAGTGCTTGGGGAGGAAATAACCAATTCACTTGCACAAATGAGAGAGGAGAACCCAAGTCTGAGCAACTAAAGACAATAAAGCCGTAACAAAAGCACACATGCTCATCTTTAACTAACAAAAACAAACTGCAATTATATTCTACCTCCTGCCGTCTGTTCTGTTTATGATACTTTGTGTTCCAGCCATGGGGTTTTTAGAGCTCCTTTCTACATGCATAAGGAAATTACATTAGTGTCAAGTTTAGCATGTTTGATTAGAAAAGTAGATAATGAGTAATTCTATGACCAAAACCATGGGGTTGCCTAATGCTGTGTGCTGAAGAACTAAGTCTTGGATCCCAAATCTTGATCTAAATGTCAGAAATACCTCCCCAACACAGAATCTCCCAGATGCAAGGCATCACCCTTTCCAAGTAATGATTCAGTGCTTCTCTACCACCACATCTGCATCCCATTTAAAATAGTTCAAAACATAAATAAATAGCAATTTCACATAAACCTGATTTGAGATTAAATAGAGTTTAATTAAAAATTAGCACCAGCTGGGAAGTCTGCAAGGCTTGCTTGCCTTCAGAATTCAGAGCAGCCACAGGTCTAATCACATCACATTGTGTAATCATACTAAATCCAAAATATGCTCAAAAATGTGTAACTCGGGCATAATCCTTACAAGTGTTTTAAAATATTCTGGTTACATAACGAACAACAAAAATAAGGAACAAAATATTGAATTACTGGAACTGAAGCACATGGGAGTAATTCATGCCAAGTTGGAAAAAAAAAAACAAAAACAAAAACAAAAAAACCCAGCAGCAGCCAGGCTTGGCCAAGCTGGCCCCAAATCATTAGGCCACAAACCAAAGTATTCATGACAAATTAGTATGCTCCCGGCTCTATCTGTGCAAACTCAATGGGAACTATCTACAAAGGCCCAAACTACAAAGCACCACCCCAACTATGTAACTTCACCTTCATTGCCCTGCTTTGGCATCTGTGTTTCACATCACCTTTGTTTGCAAATGAAAACATAAGCAAACACCTCAAAACCAAAAGAAGAGGCAATTTGTTTGGTTTCGATTTTAACTGTTATGAAGATTTGACAGAGGCTGAACCAGGCACCACAGGACCTTAAAGAAAAGCTTCTCTATTAATTTGCTTATTCTTATGATTAGTTAAGACAAAATGACTTACATATTCCATATAAAAATTATTCAGCCATAAATGGCATTTATAAACACTATCAATAAATGGATTATTATTCCTATTTCATATGTTACTGCAAGACTGAAGTGAAGGATCTCTGTGAAGAAGTTTAAGAGCCTAATGGAAAGTTACACAAAAACATAGCCCCTCGTGTTTACTTTAATTTAGCCAAAGGATTTACCAACATTTTCCTCTACCCATCTTCGGTAGCGCAGAAGCTGGAATCTGATGTGGGCTAAGCCATTTTCCATGGAATAAATCAAGGAAATAACCTCTTTTGAGCTCCACATATTAGCGGCTCTATATTGCTACTTGCTGTAATCCACAGAGAGAAAACCTGCTGTTTGGGAAGGCTGGAGACTGGATGGAAGAAACTGGCTTTAAGGGGACACCCATCTAGTAATCAGAGTTGAAAAAGCTGTTCAGGAAACCTGAAACAGCTGGGAAAGAAACCATAACTTCTTTTGAGCAGAAACCTTCAAAAACAGGAGGGGGTAGGTAGGTACAACTGTTTTCCTAGGAGCTAAATTTCAGTTCCCAGTTACAATTCCAAGCTTAAAAACTTGTATATATTACATTCTAAAGTCTAAAAATATCATGAAACCCAGCTGATAACTCTGTTCTAATTTTTAACTCTCAGATATGATGGAGATATGCTTATTTCATCTGTCTTTAAATGCAGAACAGGAGATCTCTACTTGTAAGCAGAAATAACTGGAGCTATACCTCTCTGGACAGCAGGAGACCTTTCTTTGTTAATACAGGGCTGGAGGACATTTCGAACAGGATAATAATTTTAGGACTTTTAGTCCTGTGATAAAGTCTGTAATTGTAGCTGCTACCTAACAATTTTTTCATCTTTCACTTTCTATATGCAAAGGCATCCATTTACAGAAGGAAAAAAATACATATATCAAATGCCAGGCTCCAAATATTGCTCTCTCAATTCCAATCTGTTGGTTAAGCAAGGAAATATTAGATGCTTGTTTTCTCTTTGCATGTATCACTGCAGAATACAGATTAGATATCTCTTTCTTTCTTGTGTTCTTCTTCATCCAGAAGTACATGTGACGAAGCAGTTCATGATACAGTAACTCTTTAAAGGAAAAAAAAAACCAACAACAAAACAACTCCAAAAGTGTTGCAAAACACCACAGTACTTCTTGACAGGCCAATGGTGCAGCCTCAGCTCTTATCACATATCTGACTGCTCTGATCTTATGCCAACTAATACATGTTGAAGGCTCACTCTGCCATTAACCTGGGATTGAAACTGTTCTTAGACAGCTCTCCAGCTCTGCTTACTGTGCTTGGAATAAGTGTCCTGGAAAATCACATGGTTCTGGAGAGACATTTAAAAAACTTCTGCCAAAGGCATACAGTGATGCGTTGGTACGAGGAAGAGTGCTTCTCGTTTGAGACTGCAGAGCCCTGGCTGAAGAACAAACAGCATCCCTCCCTGTATCCATCAGTCCTGCATTATATCCTCGGATAAACAAATTCTGTAGAGACCACAGTCTATGATCATCCCTGTAAGAAACAAAGGCCGCCAGAGATTGTAGCTCCTAGTGCTGCTAACCTGGAATTAAGAGTATTCAAAGTCTGTTTTGCAAAGTTGTGTTAGCTTTCCTGCCATGCTCCTATTCCTCAGCCAGTCCTTCACATCGCTCAGCGCCGTCTGACAGCCAGATATCACTCCTACCATCCCCAATTAGAAAAAAATGACCTCTTGAGCAGTTTAGATTTACTTTACAGACTTTAAAGCTGCTTCAGATTTATTTTGTTTTCAATCCACTTTTATTTATAAGAGGTTATCATGGCAGGTCCTGTTATATTTGCTGAAGAATACAGCCCCAGGGACATCAAAGCATTTTCCAGAGGACAGCAGAGCTGTGACACAGCAAAGCCACGGCTCGGTGCTCCTGCTACCAGCCAGGCTCCCTCCTGGGGAGGGTAATCTCCCACACCACCTTCTCAACAGGTGATTTTCCAGGACTTTTCTTATTGATAGCACAGGAGGTTAATGGATCTAAAAAAGCAACTACACTGTCTTTATTGTAGTTAATAGGCTTGTCTGCTGCTTTAGTTTTTGCAGGGTATAAGTCAGGATAATACAGTCTGCAAGCGCACTTACCTTCTCTACCCCTTCTTTCCCTATTTCCCCATGGGGGAGAACAGAATCTGGAAGGTTACATATTCTTCACACTAATTTCTCCTCCAAAAGTGAGACTAATATTAAGGTGATTCTTGTCTTGGTTACCCCTACATCTAGAGGGTGATCTGTCCTAATTCCAGCTCTTTTTCCTTCTCCTTTCCTTTTATTCCTTGTATCAGAATACTTAGGATTATGTAAAAAGAAGGAAGAATATAATTTTTGTTCTTTGATATTCTGGGAAAACAAACAACCTTTTCTCAGAACTGTTTTGGAGAATAGGAAGGAAAACCACATTTTAGGATACAGAAAGCAAATATATTGGCTGGCATAGCATAGCCAAATAGCAACAGGAGCAAGATTCGGTTAGCCAAGCCATTTTTCACCTTTTCCAGCCAGTTTCACTGTTCCTTTCCTTACTGGCGAGGATTCCTGCCACAAAGGCTTGCCCAGACATGCTGGTCTGGATGCTGCTGCAGTTGGAGACCTTGGTGTCAGAAGAGGGCTTCCAGCAATTCTGTTGTGGAGGCTGCAAGCTTAAATAACAGACCACTAAAGCCTTGAATCCAGTAAACAACACAGAATAAACAGGATACTTTTTTAATTATTGTTTTGTTTCAAGACTACTTTGGCAGCTAGGCTTTTAAAGCTTCTCTGCAATGGCTGAAGCCAAGGAGCCAGCAAGGCACTCTGGGGCATGTTGTGATTGAAAGGTCAGAGACTAATTTCCAAGGTATTTTGGGTGGAAGTAGGACCTTTTTATGGCCCTGCTCAACAGTGGTCCAAAATTTCAGGGCTGGGTATCAAAAGAATATTTCACAAACAGCTCCCTGCTGCCATCCTTTGCAACTGTCCCTTCAAACGCAAGGCATGGCCATGAACAACAAGGTCATGTGAAATCTCCGCCCATGGTGGTGGGTCTATGTCCCATGAACATGGTCAACTCTTTGGCCATGTTTCAGAGGTGACTCAGGTCAGAACAGTTTCACGGTAGCCCTGCGGTCTGTCTCTGCCGAGAGGCTGGGTTCCTCAGCTATAAGCAACTTCAAAGTCCTAGCGTAGGTAGCATCATGCAGTCCTGACTACTGATGGTGTCACCTATGAGATATTATTTTTCTGCTTCACTGAGTTCTATATATGCGCTAGGATTGCACCAAATTTAAGGATGTGAAATGCCTGCCAGACATTACAGTTTCTTTTTACAACATAACTCAAGCAGGAGGTGACACTTTACTAAGACAGCTTTTCAAGATGGGGAGACAGCTCCTTTAATAAAATAAACAAAGAAAACAAGATACAGAGAAATTAAGCTGAGTGCTGACAAAAGCCCTGATCTTACAAAAAATTGCTAAAAGCTGCACTCCTCAGCATCACACCTTAACAGGGCTCTCAGTGTCTCCTCCTCTGCTAATGTTACTGAGCTATAACTACTTCAACTATCCTACCAAGGACAAAGAAAGTCAGGATTTTTATTAACATTAGTTGTGAATGGTTTCTTTCAGCTCAGTCTGCACCCCAGCAGATTTTTTTTAGCTCAGTCTTGGATTTGTACCTATTACAAGCCTATGTAAAACTCTGAATAGCAAATACGCTAAAAATGCTAATAGCCTGTGAGCAGAATCCAAAGTTTGAACTCTGTGGAATAGAGGGCATAGCTTGGTAGCTCTGATTGAATAGAGAATTTTCTTCTTTTGAGAACAACCCTTTCTAGAAGCCTTTGAGGATTTATATCAAATCACTCAATTACTGCACAAGGAAAGATTCAAAACTGACATGCACAGGAATTTCTGTCCTTTTGTTTTTGTTGTTTTGATATACTAGTCATAGTATAGTATAATAAGACTTGTTACATTGCTTTATTCCTTTAGGAGTAGGTTGCTCATTGCTTTGCTTTTCTCCCTCCCCCATACCATCTAGACTGCAGCATGTGTTTTGGAGACAGATATATAAGTCGTACTGTGAGACTGAGCATGCTGGTGACTAAGTCTCGGTATGACTCAATGGGAGTGGGCAGTAACAGATGTACAAAGCTGGTTAGATTTGTGCAAGCCAGCTTTGTACTTCACAAGGCTATTCCAATTTATTTGTTTGCTATTACTTTTAAGACTATTCGTATTAAAAAAGAACGATTGAGTGGGTCTGGAGAGTTTTGAGATGGTAGAAATGAGAAATACAGGCTTGATTTTGTCCGCAGCATGAAGATGCAAGAGGCAGCATGGTCCAGAAGTCACCCAGGTGACTGTGCAGGACCAGCTATGCGCACTTCAATGTCAAGATGGATACAGCATCAGATTTGAAGTAACAGAGGGTAAATCAGCCTAAATGATGTGCCTGGAAGAAATGGGAAATATTCAGTCCCAAAGATGCATAATCTAAAAAGTTAGGGAGTATTGGCTGGCTGAAATCTAACCCAGATCTCGATATGTGAAAATCCCCATCCATCTGGTGAGTATTCGATGTCCTGTATCAAAAAATCCGCATACAAAAACTTTGCATAAGAAAACCAGCCCACATGTAATTTCAAGGCATTTCTATCAGCTGCAACAAGAAACAGTACTAAAGAGCTACTGAAGCCACTTCTCCCGTTCTCACCCATGGGTCACCTGGCTTGGATTGCCACCACATGGTCCAAAAGAGCTGCTAAAACTAAGAATTTCAAGGGGAAGGAGATAAAGAGAGCTATGAAACCAACAAGTCCTTGAAATTTCCCTGAAAACTGCTGTCTTCCAAGCTGTTCTTCCTGAGTTATCCTGATCCTGGGATACCGGCAGCCTCCAGCACACCCCTCTTCATTTCTAAACCTCTTGACTGATCCTGACAGCATTAATGTCCAGCAGTGTACAGCAAATTCACCTCTTTTCTTCTAAGGCTGTAGACACGGTTCATCAACAAGAACGGCCAAGAGACAGTGGATCATTTTTTGTTTTGTTCTTAATCTCAGACTTAGATCACTAGAACACATTCCTACGCTGTTCACGGAAAAAATGAAATTTTCTTTCAAGCTTCATGCTCTTCTGCCAGGGAACACCACTGTATCTTCTTGGTGATTCAGCCTTTGCAGATGAGCTGAGCACAGATAGCCTGGGGTGGGATGCAATCAGTTCTGCCTGGAGCCCTGTAATGTTCATAATGTCCAGAGAGCTGTATGGAAATGCTCTGATGAAGGGTACTGCTCTCCACCTCATCACTAAATCCCAGACCAACATTAGGGGCTCTCTGACAAAGCCTGAATACGATCCCCATGCACACGACAGCCTGGTTTGTCAGCTCCTTCACACCACAAACCACACAGCGCGGTGACTGGCAGCATGTTTATTACAACGGCAGATGGACAACCTAGCAAATGTGTAAATAACAAAATGTCATTTTAAAAAAAAAATAAAAGAGAAAGTGAGAGAACAGCAGAGAAAGCAAGTCAGGGAGGAAAACAAAATTCTCAATATTCCCTGTGACACTATGATCCACACACAAACTCATTATTAAGTGCTATTCCTGGGTGCTCAGTTGAAGACCACCTTTCTCTGGTGAGACATTTCCTCCAAGAAGCACCCAAACTTAAGAGACACAAGGTGAAAGGAGAAGATAACATAACATACCTCAGACCTGGAAAATGTGGTCAGGTAAGCAATGAGGGAATTAAGAAACAACAAAAAGACATGACTATAGGGAAGGACTGCAGGAGACTGGAAATCTTACCCTTCAGATAGCACATACTCAGTGCCAACAAATTGCTTTCCAATACTTACATGGCTGTCTTACATAAACAAGACACAGGATCCCAATGTATTTGCAGAGAAAAAGCATGCATTTGCTATAAAACTTAACTTCAGCAACAGTGAAATACCAGAACCGCAGGAAACAAAAGACGATTTTGCCATAATGTAATGAAAACACTTGAGATGCTGCAGCACAGGGGCAATCTGAAGGGGATTCAAAGCAAGGATCATCATGAGGCTTTCTAAATCTTCTCTACACTTCAGCTACTTTAAAAGTCAATGTGGTTTACATTTTTTATGTTTTTCTCCACTATCTATAGGCCAAATCTCTTCAAAAAACATTTCCTCAAGGAAGAGTAAAACAAAACAAAATCAGAACTGAAAACCTCCAGCTGATGGCCTTATCCGAGAAGGACTTGCAGGGTTCTCCCTTGCATATATATGACTAAAAAAGGTGACATTCACACCAGGCGGAAAATCTCTGTTATAAATACTTGAACTGCGACTCTTTTTTGCAGTTCACTGCATTTAGCAAAACAGCTGCCTGTTGCCTCCTCTTTACATTCTTGTCAGTTAATAACCGTGAATAATCTTAACAATCAGAAGAAAGCTTATAGCTGGAAAGCCAGGCAAGCAAGGGACCTGCTCTGATCATGTAGCCCCTCAAATAAAGCAGAAAGAAAAAAAAAAGTGTAGAAGCAAAAAGGAAATTAGGCAAGGAAAGGAAGAACAGGATGGCTCTGTGCTTGGTGTGCTGAAGACCTGAATGGGAGGTCAAAGGGAACAACACATGGAGCCCACGACGAGGGAAGATTCCCCTCTTCATGCTTTTCTGATGCATTTTCCTCCATCAATCTGCAGCTGCAGAGAACAATTTCACATCTACAAAGTTTACAGTCACTTTGCTATAGCTTTTCTTACTGTTTTAGCACCACATGTAAGAAGAGATCAATATATACAATATGCTTTATTTCATAGGCTAAACTTTTTTCTTTTCCCAAAAGAATGGATGCCTTCATTCTTCACTCCCTGAACTCCTTATTTAAAGGTGCATTTTGCTGAAGCTGGCAAGATAAAAAGCCCTCAAGGACAGAATAAAGCTCAAATTCTGAGAGATCATCTAGAAAACATTATGACGTTCATAGTACAGTACTCTGTCCTAAATCCAGCTTATATGTCTTTCAGGTCTCACCCTTGGCTTTGAGCTGAGAGATGCTGAGATTTGGTACCATTATTATTTTTTCCAGTTAGCGGTGCCATGTAATACTAATAAATTACATTGCATCTTTCATCCTGTGGGAATCCAAACTGCTTTACAAACTGTATATCCAGTCCAGGATAGCTTCATGGATGGACTTAAGTGATGAGACTCTCATTGCCTGTCCTCTGGCTTTCTGGTTTACCTCTGGGAAGGCATCAAGGATGGGATATCTGTCACCTAGCTGCAGCCATGCAAAACACTATTCATCTACCCCACACTTTTTGTCCAGCCTAGAGAACAGGGAAAAGCCAGCATCTCCAATGGGCAATTTGCTCCCATTTGCCTGGTATGGGAGAGGCTGGACAACTTGCTTAAACTTTGGATGATTCAACATAGGATAAATGAACCCTGCCTCTTACCTCTCCCGCTTTACTACTGATAAAGTGGGAATAAAATAAGTTCTTTTCCTTTCTGTTCTCTATTTAGAAAGCAAGCTGTCCAGACAAGGGATTGTGTCTTACTACGGGCATGTCTACATGGCAATCGCAAGCTTGGTTTACACCAGCTCACTTTCACCCAGCTCCACACAGCACCGATAAAAGTGTAGCCATGACAACACACGGCTTAGCGTAGGCTGCAAAATCCCCACGGGAGGTTGAGTAAATACCCCAGCAATTTAGCTCACTTCGAGCTCCTCGCTCCCGCTGTTGTATGGGTGTCAGGACTCAGACGGGCTAATTTAAGCCCAGCTTCAATCATGTCTTTGCTTGCAGTCTAGACACACTGTAGGCATCCATACAATGGGCAGCACAATGAGGTCCTAAGCTCTGTTGGCATTTCTAAGATGTACATTTTCTTTACACAGCTTTGGCTGCTGTGTAGAAAACAGGGTGAACTCTTTGATGGGGTGAGCACACATTGGAGTGAAAATGAAGGAGCCACTGTGTCCAACTGAAACAACTAGAATTTAAATTTTAAGAAAACAGGCCAGCTATACAACCTCTGAGGAAAGCATGTTTGTTAAGCGAATTGGCATGATCTAAGGGAAATGTCCAAGGGATAGTATATCTCGTACTTCCAGGCCTCCTCACACCAACTCCTGGGCACTCATTAAGGCTGTCTCAAGGGATGTGCTTCAAAAAGCATCACAGCTCTGCTCAGAAAAAGGTGTTAGAAGACACAAATGACCATCTCTGGAAGAAAGATGGATAAAATATTTACCCATCTGGAAAATCTTGTGAACAATGAGACAAATGGAAGAACACAACAAAGGGATTACTCACTCTCACTTGAAATAGCCATCACTGAAAATAAGTTTTTGCAGTGGGTCCAGTTTGGAAATAATCTTCATATGGAAAGGGAAGGACAGAAATAACACACAGAGGTTTTTCTAATTACTGTACATGCAATGCTAAAATTTTAAGGCGATATTTCCCCAAATAAACTGCAGGCTTCTTTCAAGGGCTATCTGTGGCTGTCATTGGTATTTTTATTTTTTTTTTTTCCCCAGAAATTGTTCCTAGTTTAGATCCAGTGCAGGGAAAAAAGCCTTACGAATGAGCCATATTCACTTCTGGGTCCTCTAGTAAAAGTGTTCTGATTTTAACCATCTTATTCTTCATGTGCCCATTTAAGCATCACAATTACAACGGACCTACCTGAACATGCTGTGGAGAAGAGACAAACAAATACACATTCAGGTAAATCCAACTGAAAACTTAAGCTTGATATCTACATATACATGTTGCCAAAAGTAATTTCTGCCCTATGCAATGGTTTTAAAACCTAGCAGACACTGGTGAGCTGAAACAGGCAAATCTGCATTTGATTTGGCGGGCAGTTTGTGCATCAAAATGTGTCAAGAAGCATTTGATCCTGCTTGGAGAGTGTGGGAAACATTTCCAAGTTAGCAGGACACCCTGGACATGGTGACAGATGGGCAGAGTACGAGCCTGGTGCAGGAGAGGCCATTTTATAACTGGCTGTTGCTCTAAGCCATGTGGCAGACAGTCCAAGCCCATTTGTCACAAAAAAATAAAGCTCACACTGGAATTACCAAACCAAGGTGCAGGGAGAGCCTCTGCCCGCGGCTCATCCTGGTATGGACACCCGCCCTGTCAAGGAGCATCACCAAAAACCTCCCACAAATCAAACAAGCACCCAAGCAGGAAACAAAACTAAGCAAAAGACAACCAAACCAATTTTTTTTCTCAAGGTGAATTAAATCCACAAGCAGGAAATTTTGATTTAGAATTTCTTATTCTTGCTTGGCTTTTTATTTTCATAGAAAAATACTGCTTTTTTTCCTCACTACCAAAAATTAAGTTCATGCAAGTAATAAGGCCCTAAAAAAATACTGGTTATTTTTTTCTCATCAAGAATGTTGATTTCTATCCATTCATATTGAATAGCTGTACAACTATTAGTAAGAATTTAAATCCAAGTTTTATTAACATTCATTTTGAGCTCTATTAGGAATGGAAATTGGACTTAGAATTGCAATCAGGCACTAGAAGTCATTAAATACCTATTTGAAAAGTGTCTTATATCAGACCAAGATGATAAGTTTATCAAAACATATATCAGTTCTAAAAGCAAAAGCATTAGCACCTACAGTGAGAAACAGAAACAAACTTCACCGGTGACTATGTCCTCCCAGATGCAGACGTGCAGAGCTCATCTGACAGGGCATCTTTTTTTTTTTTTTACACACATATAAAACATGCTTTCATGTAGGAGAATATATATGGCAAACATATATAATCATATAACGTGTGTATACAGACATAACAACAAGCTCTTACAGGCTTTTTAACTGCCATTTCTTTTAAATTTAAGATGATTAAATATTTCTTGGCTCCAAATCAGCTTGTCACTGGACCTACTTGGGTGGCCAAACATGCTGAAATGACACAGGGATTTTCTCTTCGTGATGGAAAACCAGTGGCTGTTTGCTGCCTGAAGCAAACTCTGGCTACAGGTGATTTCCACCAACTCTGTCCTTTGCCTTTAAAGGTTTGCAACAATATTGCTTTTCATTCTCCTAATTTCTTCTTGATGAGTGTCAGACATCCTAGTACAGATTGATGGAGTGGGTTTTGGGGGGGTGGGTGGTTGTGTTTATTTCAAACTGTGGCATTTTTCAGAATAAATATATTTTTATTCCACTCCCAGTAATAAAAATAGACTGAATTAAAGTGCAAGAGTCCTCTTTTGCTGGGTTTCCTGCTGCCTCCCTTTGGATCAGGGGTTGGCCCCATGTCAGCAGGATCCATTTCATCCTCCTGCCTGTCGTTCCCTCTTCTGACAGATGCTCCTGCCCCCCCAGACTCCCAGTTTCGGCAACTTCAGGTTTCTCTCACCTCCCAGGGCTGCTCAAAGTCAGTGCAGCCTCTGCTTTCCAGCCTGTCCTAGACTCCCAACTCTTCAGCCCATACAGGGGATAGAGCTGAGGGTGAAATCTCTTCCCCAAAGGCAGATACCTAATCTCTCCTGTGGCCTTTAACAGCAGCTAAAACACAGTGACCAACAAGCAAAACACACAAGATGCTGGCAAAATAACCTGCATCTTATACTAGAATAAATTTCAGTTGCTATTCACCAAACCCCTCCCATCACCCCACTAACGGAGCACCTTTAAACCCTTCAGGCTTCGGGTCTGATCCCAGGAAAGAGTCAGCCTCGTTGTTATTGGACATTCATTATCTCACAGGTCCATTAATTGCAGCGCAAATTGCATGTGCTCAGCATCAATTCTGGTAGTGGAAAGGGAAAAATGCAAGAGGAATGCATGAAGCCCGTAATATGCCTCTTTATCCTGACAAATCTCATCAAATATTAAATTAAAATCAATAAGCAAAACAGGAGTTCCTAAAAACCTGCGATTTGGGGTTTGCAATGACTAGCCGCAGCAATTAGTTGCCCAGCAGTTCAGGCTGCTCTGAGATGAGCAGTATGAGAAACAAGGCATTGCAGGATGCAGAGACCAGATGGTTTTAGGCTGAAATTAAATAAACACCCCCCAAAAGATAATTTCTCTTTCCAAAACACTAAGTAAAAGTTATGCAAGGAAAAAAAAAACCCCAAGCTACATTCTTTAACTAGATAAAAGAACATTTTGTTCAGCCTCGGAGTATCTATTGTAATTAAATGCTCTAAAAACAGGACAACAGCCCTGTGCCAGCCATGCATACAAAAGAGACAAAACACGATGAAAAAAACCCAAAATACCCGAGAAACATGCATTTCTTACACAGCCTGAAGAATGCCTGCCTCTCGGCAGAGTTCTGCAGTGCACTCAGGCATCCACCTTAAATGAATGCAAAACCTATTCCCCCTGCTAAGATAAATAAATTAAAAAAAAAAATCAAATGCAAAGAAACCCACAGACAATCGAGCCCCATTCTGACTTACAGCTGTGAAAAATCCTGCAGTCTGGCTGGAAACGTCCATTGAAGAACTGCATTCAAAGCTTTTCCCTAAAGGCAAGCGCATTTAAACATCTCGGGCTCTGCTACTGAAGCTGATGCTGCAACAGATGGGGACCAGGGCTGGGTGTGTTCCTCCTTCCCATCGCGGCACTGCGAGAGGATGGCAGGAGCTGTAGGTAACTCAGGAGAAGGCAGGCGACGGTTTTCTCCCTCGCTGCAGGCTCCCTGCCAAAAATGCTTTAAGCATCGCAGGATTCGATTACGTGACTGCAGCAACCTGCCACATTAACTCTGACGGGGGCCAGCGACGCACACGGATGGTACAAGCAGGTAATTAAGCGCCGTATTGGGTGCATTAGCTAAATGTCGCGGGTACACCGGGGAAGTTGGAGAGTTCAAGTAACCGCAGACGTTTTTAATGGGATCAGAAGAAAAAGGGATCCTGTTTTCAATAGCAGAAGTTTCAGATAACTGAGGCTGCATCTGCATCAGTATCTAATACTTGGGGGAAGGCAGCACAGAGCAGCAGATGCATTTTCAACTGCTGGAGTATCTGCTGCACCATAACAGCCTTATTCCCCACTTAACCACAAGTCCACTTTGTAGCTGTACAAAAGTGACATTCTTTCTCCAGGCTTAAGTTCTCCCATCTGCAGCATGAACAGAGGAAGACTTAATTGACTTTGTAATTTATTATAAAGACCTCACTGGGAAAACACAGTGTCCGAGCACAAAGTGTAACATTACTGTTAAAAGTAAAGATAATAGCAGAGATTTTGAAAGGGTATCATGTGAGCAAGTGCTAGCAGAGCAACGCAAACTCTCCCAGTAGGAGCTGAGGGACGGTGGGGATCTGAGTTTTCTTCTTCATCAAGGATTATTTGACAAATCCCTCTTTATAATCACGTTCAGCTTTGATTACTCCACCAAGCAATCTCGCAGTGTCCTTTATTGGCAAAGAAATCACCCCCCCAGACCATGGGGCCATATCCTTGGCCAAGACGCTATCGAAAGCTGCCACAGATGAGGTCACCTCTGGTAGAACAACGATAACATGGAGGCAAAAGGCAGAAAGATCATCTCCGCAGCTTCCAATATTTTAACAAAAGGCATCAAAATACTCGTGCAACGAACTGACACCTCTCTAGAGAAACAGGTGGCCAGATCCTGAGCCATGAAGCATTGCCAATCCTTTCTTGGCCATTTCAAAATAACATTTGTGATGATATATTGAAATACTCTTTAACATGGAGGGTTTGCTTTAATTAATGGCTACTAGTCACTAAATCATTACAGTGAGGTGGGCTTGGCTTATGCATCACTCTCAATTTATTTATCCTATTCGTCACAGGATCCTGCACCCCTTTGCAACTGGGTGAAACCAACACCGCCCTTAATTCTGTATAAATCAAATAATAAATGTCACCGAAGCCAGGCAGTTTTTCTTCAGTAGCGACAGAGGTGAAGTCCAGCTGATGCCCCTCGTGTGCCAGGCAGAGAGCACATGCTAGGAAAAGGCCGCTGCCCTCCCTTCCCTCAGCGTGCTAAGTGCATCTGATAAAACAAGTCCCTTTGGAGCAAAAAAGCTGAAAATGGTACATACTGTTCACTTGCAAATGGCAGCTATTACTCGAACTATTTTAAGACAAGCTCAGTGGCAGACCTTTTTAACAGAGAAATGAACAAATATTCAGCGTTCAGAAGGTTTTTTTCCAGCTAAATGAATATTTTACGCATGCAGAATATACAAATAGTTTAAGAAAATAAACAAGCTTCCTCTTAAATTCTGTTTCAGGGGTACCAGAGAAACCAGTCAACCAGCTGGAGGAAGCAAAACACATTTGTGTCTCTCCCACTTGAGCTGTAGGAGAAAGGAAGGCATCTGTGGCTGACCTAGAGAGGGCAAAAGGGAAGACTGCATTCGTCTTGGAATAAAAGAGGTTCTCCTACAAGCCAGACTGCAAAGCAAGGTTCAGCTCAAATGCTTCCCTGTATAGCTAACTTAAAAGGATTATTCCGATTAGAGATCAGATTGAATAAAAGGGGTATTAACAGCCAGGAAAATGTCCCATATCCCTAAATCATCCCTTTCAAATCACTCACAGGGCTCAGTTTGATGTAGCCAATTTCAAGAATCACCCAGACCTATTAAGATGGGGTTTTTTTTAAATTAATCTGCAAAACCGGTTCTGGTCTCAAAGTCTGATTTGGCACAAATTCTACCTCAAAAACATGCCTTTTCCTCCCCCACCTTTGGATAAGGAGCACGAAGCAGGAGAAACAGATTGCACAACTACATCTCTGATAAGCAGAACAGTTAATGGTTTAGATACCGTTTCATAAATATTTGCTGAACTAAGTTTTGGTTTCTGTCCAGTTTCTGACATCCACGAAAAACACTGAATAATGTGCTGTTTTCTTTCATCCTTCTGGGATGAAAAATAGGCAGAGGGGGTTTATTGTTGTCATTTCTTACCATTATTTAATGACTACTCACATTTATGTTGATGTGTCCTGCCAAAAAAGCCCAAGCTATTCTTGAATCTACAGGCCTGAGGTGTCAAAATCACATTTCTGTAAATAGTGATGTATTCTTTATTAATTAATTAAAACCTCTCTTATGACTGAAATAGTCCCAGTTCAAATATCTGTGCTCAGATGTGGCTGGCTAGGCAATTAGTGAAGATCTGAGAAAACACAACTTGATTTCTAAATAAATATCTGGTTTCAAATTGGGATTTCAAGTGCACGTGCTCTGATCAGAGATGCCAAGGCTCAGGACTCAAATGCAGCAGCCTTGGTGACAAAAAGCAGCGGTGAGTTAGTGTACAACATCTTGCACAAGATGGTGCCACATGAGAAATCACCCAAATAAAGTAATTAAATTATGTTTTCTACTGTACCTTATTGACAAGTTCTAGGAGTCTCTATGAATAGGGATCCAAAATTCCAACTGTTTCTTTATATGTTAAGAACAATGTATAAGCCTCCACAAAATGCTTTATATAATCTACATCCCATGCAAATAAACTTTTCAGATTTAAAATTTCTTTTTTCAGATTCTTAAGTCTTTGCATTTCAAGCTCAGCAGTTATTATTCATTTTATAACTACATGTCTTTAAAAAAGATTTCATTTTGGAGCACTTCTAGATCACTCACATATTTGGACTGACCATACGATTTTCACACTTTCCCAGGCAGTAACCCTGGCAGACAAAAATCAGCAAAACCCATTCGTGCCTTTGACAGTGAATCAAACATTCACTTTTGACCCAAAGACCAAACCAGGAGGAAAGCAGATTCACAACTACCACATTTTCACCACTATAAAGCTACAAAATTACTTGCTCAACTGAAACAGAGTCAGTGTTGTACCAGCTGTACCTTGTTTTTCCATTTGAAGAGTTTCACAGTTCTGGTTTGCAAAAATTCAGAGCCAGACCCTCAATCAGCGTCAGATTTGGTTGAACAGAATTCCTGCACAATTCCCTTGAGCTGTTCCAAAACACCAACTCTATTTCATCTTTTTGGTCCAAGTACAAGCCTGAAGTATCATAAATTTCAAACTGGCAGTACAGCAATCTTCTACAATTTCCCAGAGGATACTGAAACCGCCTGGCTATTGGTTGGTATTATATTCTGTAATTTTCCACAAAGATCTGGTGGTTTTATAAGTACTACATAAATTAGATGAGTTCATAGGGCCTGCTTTCATTATAGTTTCCTTGTTCTTACTAGGCAAACAGTCCCTTGAAATCAATGGAGCTACTGTCTGTGAAGATACAACTCAGAAACAGGGCAGCATATAGCTATTACTGAAGCACATGGCGAGCCAGAGCTCTGCATGGCAGGGCAGGGCTTATGTTCAGTGCATAATTAAGAAAGATTTTTCATATTTTTACAAGGAATGCAGTCATCATATTCAGGGTTGCCCTATCCCTGCTCCTACTGAGTGCAGGCAGCAGCAACCAAAAGCGACATGCAATACAGATGTGCACCACAGCAGTCTGCAGCCAAGCAGTGAGAGAAGCAACTCCTTGAAGGGCAGGAAAAGCCACAGCAGCAGTTGGGACACCAGCAGAGACCAAGGGAAAGATGAAATGGGGAGAGAAAATTCCTGAACTGCACCATAAACTACACCAGCTCTTAGCAGGACACTCAAAGTCGTCTCTCAAGAGTTGATGTTTGGCAAAGGGCAGCTGTGATCTGCAAGGGTTGGAAAAGGGCATATAAGAAAAAAAGGCATTAAGACCCAAGAATAGGAGTTAAGGATGAACTGTGGCGTCCATCCCCCCAAATCAGGCAAAATTGGCAATCAGGGTGGCAGAGATAGTACAAAATGGAAAGAGAGGGGAGTGGAGAAAAATAGCCCATGAAAAACAAAATCCACACTTTATTCCTTTATCATCTCAAAGAATCACAGTTTTTTCTTTGCAATTTTTCAGCATGATCTACCAAGCAATGAACCAAATAGCTGGGATTCCTGACTCACTGCTGACAAGCCAGAAGGAGAGCAACCATGTGAGAAACACCAAACCCATCTCTCCCGGGGGAGGGAGCACCCTGCAAGCCTCTGCGATGAAGGTGGATCACACTGCGCCAGAGACGCCTCGGCCAGCTCGGGTACCAAAAGCAAGACATCTGCATGCTTGAATTAATACATCTAGTTCTTCAGCAGGACTAAAGCAGAGGGTTGTTTTTTTTTTCTCTGTATTTACATATATACCCAAATGCAAGTGATATTCAAATGATTAGGTGTTCATACAATGACAGTATTGGAGGCTGCACAATAGCAGCCTTGTGCCCCGCTCCGCAGTGACCCTTCCCACCGCCTTTCCCACCTTGTCCCCCTGTCTAGAGCTACACAGATGGAGGGATGTAGCCTCTTTCCTATATCATGGTCGGGAGGAGGAGGCTGGAGGCACTCCTGGAGAGGTGCCAGCGCAGAGCTGTGCTGTGTCTGGGATCAGCAGAGGTCTCCGAGTGATGGGGGAGAATTATGAGGGTTGGGCTAGGACATGGTGTTCAATAACTCACAGAGCGAAGGACTGACACTTTGGACTGTAATCCTCTATGATGGAGGTAAAGTCCCTCAGAGATGTCCTGATCTCCGAGGATGAATAAATCGGAGAGCAGAGACTTGGTGGTCCCTCACTCAGCCTTGCCCAAGGCGTTCAGAGGGACTACAACACTGGTATCAGCAATGCTCTGGGAGGTTTTGAATCAGAATTGTGCAAAACTCAAGGGTAGTCATCAGTGACCTGAATTACACCCTGTGGGCCAGCTCAGAGAGCCCAGCGCTTTCCCTCTCTAACAAAGGCCCTGAATTTTAAAAGTCCTGAAAAAAGGAGATGGGTCTTATCCCGCTCCTAGTGTACCCATTACGGGTTTGGCTGAGAAACACCCTTTGTGGAACAGAAATAGTCCCACAAGACAACAGAGGAAGGATGATACTGCAGCATCTGGAAATGGGAGAAAACCACATGGGAGTAGGAACTGGTGGGTTAAGAGTAAGAGCTCCAACCATGGGCTTCAGCAAAAAAATCCTTGTATATCTGAGTGCATACCCAAGACTCTTTACTGGGACCCATGAAACGTGTATTCTGCAATATGACTTTTCAGCTTCACTAGTCCCGGAGAGGGACCAGCAATTCATGAGGACATGGCAACAGCAGCATGAACAGAGATGCCTCAGCTTTGCTGCTGCCTCCTTGATCCTTGTGCCTTCAGGCTGCTTCGTGCTCCCCCACTCAGCAACGTGCACTGCTCTTGGGGGCTGCAGCTGCAACGAGGATGGGGGAGTCAGTGCCAAAAAAGCCAGGGGAATGAGGTGGAACAATGAGGCAGCAAGGAGAAAAACGTGATGGTAATTAGCTCCACATAAAACCAGTCACACCTGAACTGTCTATAGTATTTTAAGCCTGGCTTAGAGTTTGTGGCTGAGTACACATAATGCTACAGCACCTCTGCAGCTCTCTGGAGAGCACTAATTATTTACCCAAAAGAAAACATCCCACTACGATAACATCACAGCACAACTATCCAGGAATTAAGATGCTCCTGCACGCTGCACAGCATGTTTTATTTTCTTTGAACCTCATGACTATTTGTCACCCATCTTAGGACTTAGTCATGCTGGACGTTATTTCATCTAAGTTGTTCCCGTGGCTCCAGGGTACAGGTAAATTACCCACGTACTCACGCCTTTGCACAGCCTGGCTAGGGACAGTATGTTCTTCACGTTGGGGATTCTGGGTTTTCTAAGGCACTACAAGCACGTAGCAACTTTGCTGCACGCAGGTTTAAACTATGCAATAAATAGTAACCATTAACTCTGAATTGAAGCAAGAGCCCACCTACAAAAGGATAAAGTGGCTGCCTACATACAGTAATGAGCAGTTAAAATGTCATCAGAGGTTTAGAAGCTGAAGTACAAATATCTCTGCTGGTATCAACCAGCTGCTGAAAAAAATGGAGGTAACAGCACCCTGCAGCATTTAAAGTAGGTCAGCACTGCCAGAAAAATAAATACCTTTAAATAAGTATATTGCAATGCAGAAACCTGACACAGAGTCACAAATTCACCATAAAGAATGCAGTAAACATATTTGTCAACCTAATGAAAATAAAGTAAACCAGTTTACCCACTCATTTTCATTTAGAGACATGCAGTGGTTGAGGGCTGAATGTAATGGGTACGAGCAACATGGACATTTGTAGACTGGCATGAACAATTTAGGAATAGTTACATCCACAATATGATGCCAGTTCCTATCGAAAAGAGCAGTCAGACTTTTGGACTGTAACTACAGATGATTGCAAGGATTTTTGGAATACAGATGGACCATTTACGTGAGAGCCAGGCTGTTTCATCTGCTGCCACAACACCTGCGGGTTGCCCAGCTCTCAGGGAAGGATGCTCCGGCATGGGCTGGGGCTGTTGGCAGAGCAGCCATGAAGGAAAGGGCTGGTGCTTGGGGCACTCGACTCCCTTCTGCTGATGCTGGAGCTCAAGGACCTCTCATCAGAGCCACATTCCCTCCCCAAAAGGATGCAAGATGCTTGGAGGCAAAGCCCCACTGTTTTATTGTGGCATCCGCTAGCACAGTGGAAGGAAGCCATGTGGTAATGAGGTCTGAAATAGATGTCATTTATGATAAAAGTTCAGTGCTTATTTAACAGGCAGAAGCTTGCAAATAGCAATTCTGGATATGGGATGCACCCGGTGAGAGTGCAGTTATTTTAAGATTAAATGTTTGATTTCCACCACAGGGACTTAGTTACAAAAAATAAAACAAACAAAAAAAACCCCCCAAATAACAGCACACAGAGAGTTTAGGTTTTACTTCCTAATTTTGCCTTGTCAATAATAATTTAAAATAATCTACCCCCACCAGAAAGAAAAGCATGCTCTCAAAGTCTCTGACCACAGGCAAGAGCACTTTAAATACATCCTAGAAACAAAAGTTGCCTAAAGAAAAGTGAATGCAATTTGATTTTACAGAACCCAACAAATAAACAACCAACAAAATTTTAAAAAATCAAATACAAGTATAAATGATCATTGCAGAAGAAAAGCTTATGTCTGTTTCTTTAGTATTCTGGGTTTTTTTTGTTTTGTTGTTTGGTTTGGTTTTCTTTTTAAAGGTAAGACACACAAAGCAGTCACTAAGGCATACATAAAAGAAGGGTTTTTTCACTTAAAAGGTTCATGAAATAATTTAAAAGGGGAAGTCTTTTAAAGGCTGTAAACTTTACACCCTACAAAGAAAAGGGTGTAATCTGTCACTGGATTCGTCTTACTCATACCCTCATCCTGATCAATAAGAGTAACAGTGTGTGTGAATAAATATCTCTATCTGAAAATATACACTATATATATAGCTACAGATACATATATAAAAGCTAGTGTTGCATGTGAATATTTTTAGGTCTTCCCACCTCCCATGGCCCATACTCCCTGTTACATCTATATTTTAAGTGATGAAAAATGGCTTTGTGGTTGAGGCTGACAGGGTATCCATGTTTTATTCCCAGCCACCGCTTAGATAAACTCCAGCAGCCCCAAAGGCTAATGGGTCTCTCTTCTTAATCAAATCTTGGCTAGGTTTGTTTAAGAAGAATTAAATTTTATGTTTTTTAACATAGTTTGAGCATTTTCATGGAACTGGAAGAAAATTATTATTTTTTTTTTTAAACTTAGTATGTTTGACACAATATTGGCCTAAACTCAGAAATAAAATAGGAACAACAGCTACAACCCACAAACGAAGCATCAGTTTTTTGATTCCTCACACTGAAGTCTTTTTCCACAGACACCTGGGCTTCCAGACATGCCCCAAACACCCCAGTCTGAACTAGGGGCAGCACCACAAGCCCCAAACCTGCCATGTTTGTTCAGCACACTGGCCCAATGCATCATTATTGTACTGGCAGGGCTCAATTCAATAAATGTTACTAAATTCCTTTCCCAGTTCAAATCCCATCCTCCTACCTAAGGAAGGAACACACCATGATATTAATAATTGTACTGTCAGTGTTTTCTTGGGGAGCTGAGCCTATGTGTGAAGATTAAGAAAACACAAATGTTAAAACCTTTCAAATTAGCAGGGGCCCAGAGGCTGGCAGGGTACCAGCAGTATTTCCAATCCACTGGTTGCATAGCCTGGCTGCCTAGTTGAGACTTTTCCCTTTGAAATTCCCTTTCAACATTCTTGTTCATTCTTTATCATTTATTGTTTATTGCACCAAATTGGGGACATCTCTACCAGTTTACGTGAACTGGCAAATAACCTACTAACATTACTGAATCATCTGGCCCTTTCATTTTCTGCTTACAAGGGCTTCTGTCTTTCAGGCATCACCATTTTCAATTTACTACTCAACAGCTACTTCTCATTATCTACAGACATAACCCAGTCAACCTACTTCATAGAAGATTCCTGGCACTTATTTTAATTCTCGCAGGATAGCATTTGTGATTACAAGGTGTGCAGATATGAAAATCCCACCAAGAACATTTTCATTGACATTGTTAGGTTGCAGACATCTGAGATTAATTCCAGCTGCACCTCACTTCAGTGAAATCAAGCAGTACAGCTGAAGAACCAGCCCTGAAGAAAACCAGAAGTTAGCAGAGATATCCCACTTTCATATCTATCATCACTTCTAACAAAAACAACCACTATAATTATGCTGCAAAAATACTGAAGGCTGCAATTGGAATATTAAATTATGTCATATCAATTTAAAAGATTAACCAATTTGATCCAACATTCCCCAAGTCACAGAATAGCCCAAGTTGGAAGGGACCTCGAAAGATCATCTGGTCCAACCTTTTGTGGGAAGGGGAGCCTAGAGGAGATTATTGAGCACCCTGTCCAGTTACATCTTGCAAACCTTCTGGCATTTCCATAACTCATAGCCACTTCGTTATATTGCATCTGTTTTAATCACTATGTTACAGTGCTGTGTTGGATAACATATGTCTAAAAGCTTGCCGAGTTTACAGAAATCACCCTGCAAGTGCCCAACCGCTTCCCTCCGGCTGTCAGCACTAGATTAGCTTCTGAACAGGAACAAGTCCCATAAGCAGCAAGATCTCTGTTTTGAAAGCTGGAGACAGAAATCTTGTTTCTTGGGCAACATTCAGTAATTTGAAGCACATTCTTATGTGTTTGATAAAATGTCTTTTCCTTCCTTTTCTAGTGTTTATGAGTCTATACACATTTTCCAACAGGACCAGGCAGCTGGTGGTGGATGCGGGTCCCAGCCCCAATCTCCAAGTTGACTCCCTGCATGGCCCTGGGCAAAAGTGTGCTTCAGTCTGGCAAGTCTTATTTACTGCACTGATTTATCAGCAAGAATCACTTTTCCACACCAGGCTCTGCAGCTACTTTTGCAAAATGCAGGGGTATCAATTTAGAACAAGAAGGCATGAGCACAACTCTTCTTTATTTATATTTACCAAGAAAAGGAAAAATCATTAATGGTTGTTCTCACAACTTTTCTGTATATAGGATCTTTTTCCTCACCTCTCTCATTTCTCCCCTTCTGGTTGTTCTTTCCTGCTTCTTTAGACTATATGCTATTCAGATAAACCACCTTTTAACAGAACATTATACAGTAACAAGTATCCTTTAGTTTGATTATGATATAAAGATAATAACATGCTATTAAATAAGGAAGCATCAAAGAACCTGAGGGACCATTTGGCCATGATACTAGTAGTAAGTATGACAAACATCACCTTTGGATCTTTATCAACAAACAGATAGTGGTTGAGGGCTATGCAAACCACTCCAGAAAGCCTTTCAACCTTGCCCTCGCTGTTTGATACCTCTGCAATGCTCCTGCCAAACATAATCTTCCCCTACAGTTCATTAACATATTCTGAAAAGAGAATTTTATTTACTTTAGAATATGTTAATTACTATGTGCACGTATTATTAGCAGCATTTTTTTTTCAGCACGAGTTGTCAGCTATTTTGGAAGAAAAAAAGAGGAGGAATCACAGCTACAAAATGCTCCTCAGTTGCCCCCTCCTAGCACTTGAAGTGGAAACATGGTATGTGGCATAGTATGCCAGTTATAATGTCCTGAAACAGAACAAACATTTCCATCTATGTACAGCTGGAGATACCTGTTTCTCCAGGACCACTGCCTCTCTTCTTGATTGCAAAGCAGCTTTTGAAAAGAAATTTCCCAGTCTTTCAACCTTCCAGTCTAATGCTCCTGAAAAATCCATGTTTAACAAGTGGCAGGAGGTCCTTGGGGATCTCCTGCTGAAACTCTGACAGCACAAAGGCATGTGTAATAAACTGTCTTCCACCTCAGCTAAAGCTTTTTTATGCAAGGTTTTCCTCTACAGAATTCATTCCTTGGTGTTAGAGCCTGATTACCTCTCTTAGGACCCTCAGTACAGACTTCCACTTAAATTTTACCAGCGGACACTATGTCTGTGAAAGGAGTAAAAAAAATATCTCTAGCTTGATCTTTGCAACATAATCTTTCATTGCTTTTGGAAGCTAGACTGCGAAGTCAGATTTTTGTGTAATACAGTGACAACATCTCAAGCATCAGTAGATACAGAGCTATTTTGGTTTATTTTCTCTAGGGCAAGAGGAAGGGAAGCAGAAAGGAACTGGGAAAAGAAAATTAAACTCCTATAACTGCCTGGAAAACACCATTTCAAATGCTGATTTCAAGGGCATGGAAGGAAGTGACCACTGACTGGGACTATATTTAAATGTAATATGAAGCTTAATACTGTGCTTATTTTTAGGCAAGAATAATAACCATTCCCCTTTCTTCTGTACAAACTTGTTCCTAACAGACATCCTGCCCAAAGAGCGATCCAGGGCACCTTCTAACATAGACAGGAGTGCAGTACGATGCTATATGGCCGTCTACAGGAATGTCAAGGTCTCTTATTTTTTCCTACCACCACAGAGATATTAGCAGTGCATTTCCACAGTGGAGTTTCCTCCCCCAGGTCCAAGTCCAACATCTACTCCAGTCAATGATGATTCAGGTATCATGTCAGACTCTAGACTACACCCCAGCCAAAAGCCAGCCCAGCCAGCATCCCCAAAAATCTCTTAGCCTTTGCTTAATCTGTCTGTGATAATTTCAGTTGTGGTTGTCCAAGCGACATCTTGCCCAGACAAGTGATTCAGAGCCATCCAGGGAAAGCTGAACACTAGCCATGTCCACTAATTTATTACATTGCTAACCTTCTTCTTGAACCCATTTCTCACTTCAATTTTACAAAAATAGGTTTATCTAACTTAGTGCTAGAGTTTGAGGTTCACGTACTGGAAGGACAAACGTTATGTCCCTGCATGGACTGAATATTGGATCACTGGGAGAAGAAGAGGTGATTCACACGCTCAAGGTTAAAACAAATGGAGGGGTTTGGGACAGAAGGGATTTCCTCTTCTTCGTTCCTTCCTGCCCCAATGTGAAAGTGCTTTGTGTGGTTGTTTTTCATCTTTTTATGTGTGGTCCCTTTTCCAGGGCCACTTGGGAAATTTATCTAACAAATTCTTCCTGCCAGGAAAGTAAATTTCAAAGTAAAAAGCTGACAGAACTCTTGATTACTCCAGTCCCTTTCCTGTAGCACATTATGGTGGTGGCTTTTGATTTTCATGACAGGTCTAAGCCTTGCTATTGGAAGCTGTGAAATGTGCTGTGGACTGTTGTGTGTCGCTGTGTATAGGGTGTAATAATGTTCTGTAGACCCTTCTAGCTTGAAACCTTTGGAGATGGCCAGTACCAATGCTGACAGATGAGCACCTCTTAGAAAGAACTGGAGTCATTCACACTGAACAAAAAGCAAGCACAGCACTTCAGGGATGTATCTTCAAGTTTCCATCTCTCACACACATATACACACCCACAACAATATGCTCACTGGCAACAAGTGCCATTGCACACAGATCTTTCTAAGACACTCCATTTGTTGTTCTAAGCAACCACCAGATCAGCTTGTTCCTCCAGATGTAACCGCAAACATTCAGCTGCTTAAACTACGCTCTCAGGCCAAATTCATCTTTTTTTTGATTGAGGAAATGAGGTAAGAGGACAATACAGAGCAGTCCGTAGCAATCTTACCCCACTACTAAACTTCTTCAGTTTATAAAAATCACGAAGAGGCAGTTCCTGTGTCAGCTATTCAGAAAGCTGCACAGCAAGTCAGTGGCTCTAATACCTTACAAAGCTAGTTGAAAAGTCATAAACCTGATATATGGCTTCAGCTACAGCCACATGCTCAAAACAGGGATTGCATCTGAATGTACTATTTGGCAATTCCTATTTTAACAACCTGTTTTAAGTTGCCTTTAAGCCTTGCCAAACTGTAATGAGAAAGGGCAGAAATTTTCCAAAGCCGCGTCTGCTCCAAACAGGAACTAGCTGGGAAAACTTCAGCCAAAATATTAAAGCCATTTCTAAAAAATGTTGCAGAAAATATGTAATTTCTGTATAAGAAACAATTTTCTGGTGAATTTTAGAGGGAGATTTCTAGCTCCTCCTTGGTTTGGGTCAAAGAGTTTTGATTTGGCAGGGCAGATTGCATCAGGCAAACATTTCTGTTCTCCTTACAAAAACTCCTCTAAATTCAGTTACTTTATACAAGGACTTTGACACTTACACTGGACAAGCACTGGCAGCAGTGGGACTGAGTAACTGACGTTCTCAAAAGAAGAGAGGGAGTATGGGAGAGAATTTGGCCAGACTAGCTAGTAAGCAGCTATGGTGTCTGGAAATATCTCAAAAGGAGCAAGGGATTGAGAGGTAGAGGACAGAATCTAATACTTGCTGGGCAAGGGGATTGAAACTGAGTTCAGACACCCACAGAATGGAAAGTGGGATTAAGAAGCAGTCATGAGGTAGAGACAGTGCATCCTGAAGCATAGGATGAGAGCAAGACAGCTTTGTTGGGAATGGGCAGAAGAGTGTTCACTATCGCCCCCCTCCAAAAAATTAAAGAGAATCGATTCCTCCTGACAAAAGTAAAGGTACAGGATTGGGTCATTTGACATTATGGGCAAGAATCAACTAAGATTAAGACACCTAAGCTCAGGTGTCCCACCACATGTGGCTACATATGACCTAGTGTTTAAATTCAGGATAGTAAATGGATATGAAGGATGGCATTCAGTTGCCTAAACAGAGATCCTTATTGACATCTGAAACAACAGAGGAGAAGACACAGGGCTGACATCTGCCACAGCTTCTACACGACCTGTGCGCTACAGGAGAACACTTCAATTTGCCTGGCATCCTTTTGCAGGAAATACGTTATTCTTCTTTGTGATTGACATACCCTCTTCAAAGAGAGGACAGGAGCTGGTAGCCCAATGTCAGTATATGTATCAACAAGGAAGCTGAAGGCCTTGCAGGGTACCTTAGCACAACTGCAATGGTAGGCTACAGGCTTATACATGGGCATCTTAAAGTCCTTTCTTTTCTACAGATGCGTTAAGATGGACAAGCTACTTGTATCCAAACATTTCCTAACTTTTGAGGTGCTGACTTTGTAACCTTACCAATATTCTTTCAACACATCTTGTGTTTGCTTATATAAAGTCCTTATATATTAATTTGGACTGGGATAGTCAGAAGCATCTAACAAAATTCATACAAACCCTCTTTGATTTGTAATAGCCAATAAAAAGGCACCATGCATACATAATGCACAACATGTTCTCTACTGATACCTTTGGTACCTTTGCCAACTAAAGCAACCCCAGAGCTGGTTTTCCCAACCACTAAAGACAAATATGGTCAAACAAATGGTTTCTGAAAGACAATAGCAAGGCAAGATTGCCACTGAGAGCAAGGCCAGTCTAGCTTGATTTCTCTGCCTCCTATTCCTCTGTGCTTGAGGAATTCAAACTCACTGAAAACTCTTTATGTAACTTGTGAGGACCAAAGAGGAAGCTCGAAGCACCGTGAAAAGGTTAGTGAAGATAATAACTGGAGACACATGCATGTTTCGCACTATGTTAACCACAAACAATTTTTGTTTGAAATCTCAAACACAAGATCAAGCAATTCAGGCCCCAAACCTGATGCGGATATTTGGCAATCACCAATCTGTGTGCAAAAGAATAAAGAAAACCCTGCTCTTTGTACTGCTGTTATAGCTGTTTACTTTCTGGCACAAGTTCGCAGTTCCTGAGATCTTATATGTTCTGTAACCACAGAGCTGCAAAGGTTTGAGAACTCTACTAGACCTTGGGCCAACAGTTCAACAAACAACTACAAAAGAAGAGTTCAGATCTTCAAAGAGAAAGAGGAAGGAAATCAACTGTCAGCTAGCTTAAAAAAAAAAAGGAAAGAAAAAAGATGCAGATGATTTATCTCTTACCAGTTTATTTCAGAAAAAAACCAAGCCCTAAGAGCCTATGAGCCTAAGCGTGAAAGGGAACAGAAGCTTATATTTTCCCCCTTCAGGGGGACACTGTATCTTCTTCAGCAGGGATGGGCTATGTGGACCTTCACAGAGCCACCAAAGGGCAGTCTGTCCCAATCCCTCTCCTGTCGGGTGAAAAACCGAGATGTTTAATGTTGGTGATCTACCCAAAGCTAGAACAAATCATGCATTTCAGAGAAGGAGAAGCTAAAAATCTTCAATGAGAAAGAACCATAGCTCACACATACCTATTAGACAACTGCAAGAGAAAAATATCGTAACATTTGGTTTACTCTGCATATCCCAATCTGGGGATACAGAACTCAGCCAGGACTTACCTCTAAATTGCTCTTCGCCTCTCTTGTGATCAGGGCAGTCCCAGGTACAGAAACTGAGGTCAAAAAGATCTTTTCTCTATGCTTCCCTTGCTGATCTCAGACAAAGACGAGGAAGATGAAGCCTGACTAGAAAGCATAGGAGTGAAAAAGAGGCACAGAGATGTCATAAGAATCAAAAAGTAAGGGCAAGAGAAGGCAGCAAATAACAGAACGGCGTGGAGAGATAAAAAAGAGTGCACATGAATAGAAGCAAGAGAACAGAATACAGAGATACAGAAAAATGGCACGGCAGCTAGGAGAACATCCACAGGAATGGACAGGAAGCAGAGAAAGTATGGGGCGAGATATATAAGGGATGGAAAACAAGAGAAGAGTCAGAAACAAGCAGGTCTGTCATTTCACAAATGGCAGAGTTACAGGTTTCTGCTGTCTGTATTACACACACAGAAAGGTTAAATCAAAGCCATCTCAGGAATCTCAGCTTTTTAGGCCTGATTTTGTAACTGTGCAACATTTCAATAAGAAGTTCACAGCTCCATGCCAGATCCCCTAAGTGGGGATGCACAGATGCCCTTGGAAAAACCCCACAATATTCCTAGGATAATGCCAGTGCATCATCGCAAAACTGTCCTAACATCTAATATATTTCAACTGATTTTGATATTCTGTTGTTTCTTCTGACCAAAACTTTCTGACTTGTTGCTTTCACTGAAGGAACAAGATGAGACAGAAAAACAGCAAACCGCAGAGAGAAGAATGGGACCCCAAGACAAAATCAGGAATCTATGTTCTTTGATTTCTCTTCTCTCTCTCTTCCCCCCCCCCCCATATTTCAATTGCCTTATAAATCTCTCATGGTTCTTACAAACTTTTAAAAGGTATATTACAGAACTTTTTTATTCTGATTTTTATTTTTATTTTAGTACTTCTCAATTATTTAAGAAATTGTATTGTTACTTTAGGAACATGTCTTCTTTTCCAGGTTACTCCAGTAGCAAGCACATATTTTTTCCCTACAGTGGAAAAGCAGATTTCTTGAAGCAGCATCATACAGGATTCTTTTTCAGATATGAAAGGAAGTTATTATATCAGTGATGCCATCCTTGCCTTAACCAACAGTGGGTATGCCAACTGGCTTCATCTGGTTATGGTGCACTGCAATTTACTAAATCACATAACTTTAGGGAGTACTTCATTTTATTTAGCTAATCTATTGATACACTGTTATCGATTCAGCTGGCTAATTTTGGCAATAACACATTTGCCTGTGTTTCTCATTATCACTTCTTTTACTCCCTCTTATTTCTGTCCTTTCATCATTTTGTTCTGCCAGCTAACACACATATAAAATACAAAGGCTTTAATTTTCATCCTTGTTAGATATCAGTTCCCCATCTCTTAGGCGCACACTCTAGTTTCACATACAGGATACAAGTTATCCCAAACACATCCTAAAATGCACATATTCCAACATGATTGCATCTTCTCTCAGTCTAAGTGTTGTTCCAGTGTAGCTGAAGCCTATGAAGTAAAATTTGTGTCTTGTCCTTCAGGGGCTGAAAGTCAAGATTATCTAGCTTAATCTCAGTCTTTCTTATCACCACCTCTGCTAAAACCTCAAGCTCACACATCTACTTCTAGAGGGCTTGAGGGGAGAACAAGATCAACTGAAGCGTGCTGCTCCCCAGACAGACACAGGTCTATCAAAAGAAAAGCTTTGAAGATAATTGCACCCTGGCCCAACACACCAGTGGGAGCCCACACAGAGGCATTCCCAAACAAGCACATGTCCCCAGTCCATCTCTTAGACCAACCAACAGAAAAGCTGAAAGGACACTGGAAGTCTGCACATCTGACTGGACCAAAAAAAGCTCAGGGAGTTATCAGCTACTTAAGCTGGACTCACCTCCAGTTAGAGCCCGCCAACAGCGCAACAAAACCCTATGCAGCTTCCATGCAAGCCATGTGTCAGGCCTTGCTGGTGGCATCCCAGGTGCTCCTGCCTTCAGAGTCTTCTCAGGGACTCCACAGAGTGCTAGAGCAGTTCTAGGATATCTCCCAGTGATTCTAGGGGTCCCTTCTGTATCCTGATGAAAAACTAACCCAACCAGTTGAATTGGTCCTCACAAAGACATATGCCCATCCACCGTTTACTCTGATGTAAACCAACAGAGCAAAACCACTCAGAAATGACCACATTTATCATTTGCTCCAATATTATGTGCCAATAGCTATTACAGAAATGCTCTCAGAACTTCCCTGCCTCTTGATGGTTGTTTTAGCCAAACACCCCAGTAAAGTTATATATGAGAAAAACAAGGCTAAACCCCAATCTTATCATCCATATCCACAAAAACAGTCCAAGCTGAGATAAACACTTCAGGCACCCACATAATGTTTTATAGGCATCATTACTGGCCAGAGGTTGAACAATTGAGATTTATACTATGGACTGAAGACATTTCTTGTAAGATCTACAAAAGGAAGTGACAATCTGTAATTTACTTTATTTTTCTAAGTAGGAATGTAGCAAGAATATAGGAAAAGGAAAACATGATTCACAGTCCATGTATAATTCAATATGTTTCACTTCGGAGAACAGAGCATTGTAGTTAGTGAAAAATAAAATAATTTTTTTTGCCAAAGAGCTATCACCAACTCAACTCACAATAATTGTTTCAGTTGAAAGAGTGCAGGGTTAGTTTAGAGAACACAATTTAATGTTATCCCAAATGATAAGGCTCTTAAGCTTTGGTAGTGAAAGAGCCAAATCAGCCCCAAACAACCCACAGTAGACCTCGCTACAACTGATGACTCTCAAGTACTGTTTGTTAACAAATACCATATAGTATTAATACTGATAGCAGTCCAGAACCTGCATTATATTGCCAACAACAGCAATGTCCACAGGTCATGTTTCCCTACTGATATCCGTGAACATTTTTGACCACAAATACATCTTACGTAAAAATAAAGAAATATTTACATCAATTATAGCAACTAAGAACGACTTCAGGAAAAACATCTTACCTTCCTCAAGTACCTCAACACCTTAAAATGGTAATTTGGTTCTCTTTGTTGCCTGCCCTATGTGGTTGTAAGGTGTTTGAGCAGTTCCTAAATAATGCCACCTTCAAGCCAAAGAAGTCTAAATTCTGGAGGCAAGGCAGCCCAGCAGGCAAACCATTGGGTTGCTGGGAGCAGAAAGAAATTCTGAAGCCAAAATACTATTCAGAAGTTTGAAAATAAGTTGGGAATTTCCCCCAGAAAAGCTCAGCAGACAAGAGGCCTGGCTGAACTGCCGACTGCCTGGAAAACATGAATCTGGATGGCTCTTCAAGGGACAAGGCATTCACCTTCTGCCAAGGAGCGACAGGTCTGCTCCCATTCCTGAGCTGCCAACAGGCTGAAGTAGCTTTTGCAACACACAGGGCAAATTAGCATGAAAATGAAGAGCAACAAATTAAAAATGTTACAAAAGATGAAGGCAGAAAGCGGTCACAAATAAGGATTTTCCAGGCTGCGACTGATTTGTGGGTTCTTCTTCAATTATTCTGGGTTTATGAGATCGTTGCTACAAGTATACTCATTAAGCCACTACAAAAATTTGGTGAAGCTGCTCACCTAGTATTCACTCTTATGGAATTGCGTAAGATATTTGTAGGCCAAAGTTTAACATCAAAGTTCAGAGAAATGCTGATCGGGTTAATAAGGAGTGGAGTTCACAATAACATGCAAATAAAACTTCTCACGCCTAGAGAGTTCTACAAACACGTTCTAATTCATCTTCACAATAGCTCTATTGAGGAGATAAGGACAAATTATTCTCCTTTTTAGAAATTAAGGAAAGAAAAACAGAGAAAGTCATTTACCCAGAGTCACTGCAGGAGCGAGCAGGAGCTAACGAGCTTTTGATCTTTAGTGACGCACTAGTCGGCACATGTCTCAGATCTACCCAGGCACCGTTTCTCACCGCAGCAAATTCCTCATTGCGAGGTCTGTGCCTGTGTCAATACTGTCAACTGAAATTTCAACAGAAAGACATGGGAATACTTTCTAATGAAACAGTTGGGCAGCGAGATGAATTAAGGACCGATTCTGCTTGCAGGCTTGGCACATAAGTCTCATTAAAGTTAACAACAGATATGAGACTCATGTACAAGGGAAAGCAATTAGAGCCTTAAATCCAATCAACGTTGGGTTTACTGCGTTGTTCCACTTCAACTTCTTTACTGCCTACACTGATGCTGCTTTCCCAAGGAAGTTTATTTGTACTTGCATTCTTCTTTCTGCAGTGATTTTTCTTAGAGAAATGCAAATATTCTGTGTTCAGCATTGCTAACAGGGCTGCCTCTGTGAGTAAAAGTGGTCACACCTGGGTAATTGGTGAGGTGAGGATTAGGGATAGTTACAGAATTAAGGACTTCAAACAAAACTATAAGAAAAGCTTGCAATTCACTAAGGGCTGAGAACTGCCCAGAGGGATGAAGATGTACACATGCTCCTTATTTCTTTGTCCAACATGGCAAAAACGCACCAGGAGATTTTGGGAAACAGCAACTTTCCTCTCAAGCAGCAGGGCTCCACTTTCAGAGGCAGGGTAGCTCAGCGGTTCACATCTCACACACACAAACACATACAGTTAAACTAGTGTTCAAACTAACGGCCAAGCATTGTGTTTGGTTTTTTACACAAATAGCTAGAATCAACCCAGTGAAGGACTACACAGCGGCATTTTGGCTCCACAAAGCCCACTTTGCCTATCTGCTTAGCACAAGGCTGCTGTCCTCCCCACCACCCACCAAAGCCCCTCTCCAGGTTTGTTTCCACATCCCAGACCCTCCAGGTCACAAATTAACAGACAAGGCTGTCTTTTTGAGACCCTTACTCTGTTTACCTGGACCCAGTGAAAGCTTATAAGTGGCACATGCGTATTACACAAGAACTGAAAAATAAAGCTAGTCAAGAAAACATGGTTTACACACAGATGCTGCAAGATGTCAGAGCAGACATAAACTAGGGGTTATTTCAAGAGATGTATGAGGTTTTACATGATAGAACAGTCTTAGACTGGCAATAATACAAAGCTCGGTCATTTTTAAGCACAGAGAGAAAAAAAAATTGTGTATAGAAGCTTCTCAAACATTCTTGTCATCAAAGGAAATAACAGTCTGCTCTCCACCAGCACGGGAAGCACTTTCTACCCACTCAACTAATAGCCATAGTCACCTGTGTGACCACCAAGGTCTGCAGAGGAAATCTTTAACTCTTTTTTCTCAATTTGTACACAGGCAGTAAACAAAAGCATCCAAAAATATGTACTAGAAAATATATACATAAAATAAATATGACTGCATTGGAGTTTTTTGTTTTTCTGACTGGTACTTTTCATCATCCAAATGAGGGAATTACAGAGCAGGAGGCACAACCCTATTCTATAATTTAAGATTCTTTTGGGGGATCAACGCATTACTGCAGCTACCCAAACGAGAATAAGATAAATATCTTACATGGGTAGGTTAAGAATAAATCACAAATTAATCTAATTTAAACTGAAGCAGTAAACAGCCTCTGAGTCAAGAAGAAACAGCAGATACAATATGCCTTGAATTCTGTAAAGCTTCTTACATTGCCACACAGGACATTCTCATAACCAAATTAGAGAAATGAGGTATAGATAAAAACCACCGTGAGAGTGCCCCCTCTCAAAAAGCCATCAAAAGGGGAACTAGTAACTAGTGATGGCTTGCCACTAAGGTTGGAAGACTCCTGCATAGCATTACTGTTGGCCTGGTTGTCAGCAGTGCTTTTATTTATTACCTGGATAACAGATTAGAGAAGATACTTCATAATAATTATGAAATAATTTCATTTAGACTGCATGAGGTTTCTGAGCTTTCTTAGGGACAGCAACCAGTATGATCCTGCAAACTGAGAAATGGTCCTCATCTGTGAAATGAAACACTATAAACTACAAAGTGCCAGAGAAAGGAAGAAGGAAATGCCTCAATATGAAGCAGGGAACAGCTGGCTATTAGCTGGGCTGCTAAAAGGGATAACTACTTGAGGATGAGTCAGTGACACGAAACTGCTGCAAAAAAGGACAAATGTCATGATGGGTATACTAGAAGATATTTCAGACAGCATTACAGGCAATTTTTCCACTTCATAAGACTTTTAGGAGTCCCCTTCTGTAGCTTGTTTGTCCAGAGCTTCTTCAAAATATGGTGCCCCAAAAATGGAACAGTCCAGAGAACAAGAGGAGAATTATCAAATATGGTCTATATGTTGACAGAACTGGGGTTTCAAGACTAGGAAAGAGAAGACAAGAAATAACATGTCAATGGTCAAATAGTCTCCATGGTCACTAAGCCAAGAACAAAAATAAATCAATTTATTTTGCAGGAAATAAGATTTAGGTTGGACACTAAGGATAATTTCCTGTCAAGATGACAACAAAGTTTAAGAGACTACCAAGGAATGCTGCAGAACATGCTGCTTTGGAAGGTGGCATACTCTACTAGTAAGAACTTCTGTCAAAAACAGCTTAGCTAGACGTGGCCTGATTTTGTTAGCTTTGGAAGCTGGATCTGAGTTTTGTAACATCCCACACACTCCACTTCCATGGAAAGGGTGGTCTTGGATGAGGGAGTCCGTAGCATCATCTCTTCCTCCCATGTGGATTCAGCAGAGGCATCTTTTCAATATGTACATCTGTCTGTGTGCAGGACCACGATGAGACAACTGGCTGTGGGAACACCATGTGCTGCTTAAGCAGGCATTCCCTCTTTTCATCAGTCCTGCTGGCTCTGTGTGACCTATTGGCCATCCATGACCTCAGCCCAGTCTAGCTACACCTATCCTGCTTTAGTGCAAGAGGGTGGACTGAGTCATCTCCTAAGATCCAGAATGGAAAGCAAATGCTTCCAGAAGGTGCATCACAGAGATAGGGCTTAAGACCTTGGCTTTGATTTCACAATGGCCAAACCCATTCTAGTTTCAATTGTTTTCTCCCACAACAGACAATATAATTATGAGTTGTCTGATGATGCACAGCAGGAATTAAATATAGTTTTCATAACATTAGACCTGGCTCCCTTCACCACATATCACAAATGGAAAGAAAAATATATATTTGAATAGTCTTGGTCTTAAGTGGCTCTAATAGCTCTCTCACATGCTATAGTCTTCAACATACTCTTACAATCACAAAATTTGTAACCATTTTTTCCCCCTTTCATTCAGTGCTTATGTATTCAAATTATTCATGCTAGAGAACAACTTTCCACAAACAGAATTCTATGCAAAGTCCGTAGTTTTCAACAAATTACATAATTAACATAGAAAATAACCCCTGAAGTGCATGAACAAATGTTATCCATTCTTGTTTGTTCCTTCAGTCACATCAACTCCATTTTCCCTGTGCACTCAGAACTTTGAGATTGGTGGATAGTGCATTTTAGCCAGTCTTCTGCTCCCACAGTGAATGGGCAAGGTCCTGTAGGTGCCAACCTTTTCATCTCTCAAGTCGTCTTGTCTGCACAATTCCCTATTCTTTGGCCCCAGAAACATGGCATTATTTTGGCAGAAACTGCACCTTCCCTTCAGCAAAACCCAGGGATCACTTTTGGGAAAGAGAGCTCCAGAAAAGGTACAAAGTTTAACTCACAAATAGGTCAAGCAGATTTTCTGATCGGGTCTTTTTTTTATTCTATGTTTACACTCCAACCAGGCTAAAATCCCATCCAAGCTGTTCACCAAACACTTCAGCTACATTTCGGCGTTCTTGCAAAATACACGAGCACTCCCCAGTTTTCTAATAGTGAGAATGCAGTACAAAGACTGCCCATAAAGTCAATCACAGATTCAAGAGCAAAAAGTGTCCTGACTCATTAATGTTCCTCAGCCAACACACCCTTTGGTTACCAGCTCCATAACCCATGAGAAGATGAAGACTGGAGTTGGGAGAGGTGAACCAGTTGTCACTGTACTGTAACACCAAGTCACACCATTGTCCTTGTTTGCTTTGGTGCTTATGGATTTTTCTTCATATGCCGTTTGGGTAACACTGATGAAAGCAGAAACACTGATGAAAGCCCTGTTCCACCATAGTGGGCTTGCTGTGATAATATTTATATAATAAATAGGTGCTGAGAGTACAAGGGTGAAATATGACCCTGGCACGGTATGACATTTAATAGCTAAGCAAGTTTTGGAGTTTCAAGGTACAGAAACATTGGCCTGATTAGTGTCAAAGCAATAAACACTATCTTTAAAAGTGTTTTATTACGAGTGCAGAAGTGAGGAAAGCAAATTTGAACCAGCCAAAAATGAAAAGCTTTCATTTCAACACAGTTCTTTATTCCTTTTGCTTTTAGCTAGAGAAACACAGGCATCACACAATGCCCAACCAGCCATGCAGCAACCTGTCCGATTTACAGCAGTGCCTGGCAATTTAAGGTTTTCCTTCAGGTGCTGACAGTCATGATGAAAAAGAAAAGCCACATGACTGATTACAGCCTGTGCTCTCTCTGAAAACACAAAATAAGAGAGGGATGGGGGGAAAAGCCCCAAACCTTCCTGTTTAGGTAGAGTTCAGGAGCTAGACAAAGAAATTATACTGTTATATATGTCTATCCTTCTGTCCCAGACTGATGAAGACATTGCTCGGGATGATGACAAGAAAGGCCCAGGGTGGTGACAGGTCAGGCAGGTGGAGGATAGCAGGCTGGCAGTCATGAAAGCAGGACATTCTTCCTTTGACCCCAACTGCCCAAATATCAGATGCAAATTTTAACTCTCTGGTTACCAACGCTGGATGCCAGAAAGTGGTAGTGAGCAGCATGGTCATCTCATTTAGAAATGGGGCCTTATTTCCACCAAACAAATTTTGATCCACTAATTTCTAATTCTGGTCATCTCTTGTTTTCCAATTATTGTCTTAAAGTAGTCCTTGGGGACATCACCAAGCCTAATTCATTCTTTTTCTCTGAACTATATTGACCTCTATAGAAAAACATGGTACTTCAGAGAAATTAGAGAACCAGCCCCAGGTAAAGCTTTCTGTCCCCCTTTTTTGAGAACAAAAACCAGATTTACAGTCTGAAAGTCTCTGTACCAAAATCAAAATTTCCAAATACGGGTCAAATTTGCAGTGTAAGGACTTTAATTATTCTTTGAAAACATAATCTATGCTTTCTCACAGTTATCCTATAATTCATTATGCAAGTAACCAGCCCAATTGTACAAGGGAGGCTGAGAAAAGAGAACAAATTTTCACCATGGCATTAGAGACTGACAACTGCTGGAGGCAGGTTACCAGACTTAACTGACAAATTATTTCACCTGCTATTGCAAACCTTGCATTCCTAAGTACTTTAGACAGTCCTCTTCATAAACCTCTTAATCTGCCACTTTAAACAATTCCCAGGCTCGAACATTCAACTCAAAGTAATATGAAGTCAACACTCACCAAAGAAAACTCGTAGCTTTAAAATGATGTGCTCTACAGCAAATTTAGCTTGAGACAGATACTTGCAAGTTCATTCAAACCTGACTGATCTGTAAAGGCAGAGGTTTTTCTTCTAAGATGGGGAGAATTGAAAGGAAATTAAAGGTTAAAAAATGATTAAGATAAAAATCATGCAAATGAAGAAGCCACAAAGAAACAGGAACTGCCAGCCGATTATTTTTAACAAAACGCAAAACACCAAGGTATAAGGTTGAAAAAGGTAACTTATTAAACTGACCATACAGATGAATTAATATAGCCAGAAAGTTTTCCTTAACTGTTTGCAAATTAAAGTATGTGTATATAGAC
Source organism: Haliaeetus leucocephalus (assembly GCF_000737465.1). NCBI lineage: Eukaryota > Metazoa > Chordata > Aves > Accipitriformes > Accipitridae > Haliaeetus > Haliaeetus leucocephalus. Next base: position 22,905,958 of record NW_010972436.1, on the reverse strand, counting down.
CTGTCTAGGTCAACAGCAATTTTACTCCTGAAATAAGATGCTGTTGTTGGGGAGTATAAAATCTTCCCAGATGTAGATTACAATTCCTAAATCCTGGAAGACTGCATCATCAAGTCAACAGGACACTGAATTAAGTCATTACTGTCACTGACATACTTTCTGACTTCTAGTAAGTCATTTCTCCTGTGTTTGTTTCTGTTGAAGCCCTTCCTCAGCTTTGACCATAAATAATATAAACTCCTCCAAGCAAAATTTTTCTTTCACTGTATGTCTACATATGGCCTAGCACCCAGAGGAACCAGGATTTTACCTTAATGCAACCAGCAACAAGGAGAGATTCATAAATCCCTCAAAGGCTGTTCTTGCCATGTAGCTTGATTTCTGCAGAGGCCAAGGAATGTTATACAGTAATTTCTCCATTAATCCCAAGCACTTGTGTTTGGCCTGTTGTATCCCTTCCACTGGTGATCTCCAATTCTGAACGTAACTGGCACTTAAGACTCAAATACATTAATTACAGGTAGAACATCTGATGAGGAATTTAAATGTAAAGCAAAAATCTAGTTATCAGTCCTCCATGAGCACAGAAGTTAAAAACAATCTGCACTAGAAAGACCATCTGATGTACTATCACCTGATAACTTACAGTCCATGTTTGACAAGGATCTAATAATGCTTATTCAAGGAGATTTGAACTGGCTTATGATCTTGAATCATGCACAAAGTGGAAGGGACTTCCAAGTCTCTAGTCCCACCTCCTGCTGAAAGCAGGGTCAACAGTGAACTCCAACCGGGTTGCACAGGGCTTTAGCCAGTCTTGTCTTGAAAACCTCCAAAGATTCATAGTCTTTCATGATCTGAAAGAAACGATCCCTTTCAAAACAACACAAGAGTTCTGGCCTCAAAATAAAGTTTTTGTGTGATACTCCTCTAATTCACTCTGACATGGAACCATTTTACTATTGTACTGAAACTGTTTCCAGCTCACCTTCTCTCTTTTAGCCCAGCAGGCTCAAAACACATCTGCAGTCTTAAAAACCCTGGAGGTTGCACCGATGATAGAGTGAAATTCTGAGTCCATGTAAGCTGGAGATGGAATATTCTCAGATTTCAGTAGAGCCAGCCCTGGCTACAGGGCCCCAAATATGCAGAGATATGAACCTAAACTCAGAAATTCTTACTTGGAAGTATGGTTGATAATTATATTCATTTTAAGGAGACGAACTGCATTTTCAGCAGCCTATCAGTTTCTTAACCAGCCGATGAGTCTAAAAGGCATTTCTCTAGCATCCAAAACAGGACCATAAGATCAGAGCATAGTTCAGGTTGGAAGGGATCTACATAAATCTTTATCCCAACCTCAAGCTTAAAGCATGGTTAGCTAGAGGTCAAACCAGGGTTTTAAAAGAAAAATATACCCACACCATCGAAGTGACTGTACAAACACCCCATATTTCAAAAAAGGAAAATTAATGCCATATTTTTAATTCAGTATCAACTCAGTTTTTGGAAAACACAATTGGAACATTCAGTTTTGGTTACACAGGAAAACAGACAATATTGGGTGGATAGTGAATTGTTTTGGTGTTGTATAAGACATTGGTTAAAAATCCATGTGACTTCAAAGGGAGATTACACAAGATTATAGACCTAGGGTGAAATTCTGGCTCTGATTAAAATCACTGGCAAAAATCCCACTGGTTTGACCACTGCCAGGATTTCACCTCTAATCTGAAGTGGCCGTGTTTTACCCTGCAAACCCACGCATGCAGACCCAGATGTATCTTACGAGTGCATCTCTCTGCAACAATAAAGCCTGGAAAACTTTTTGCAACCTCCCCCAGAGCTGTGTGTGGGTTTTGTCTCATTTTTAAGATATTCTCTCTTCCACTGTAGACTTTTCTTTCTCTACAAATTAGAAAGACTGTGTATGCAAGCAGAAACAATTGAACTTTCTGGAAAAAAAAGCTGTGAAACAGATTTTTCTGTTCTTTCAAGCCATGGCTTTAGGGATATCAAGGAACACAGAAACCTTCCTCCCATTCCACTGCCTTCCCCACCACTGGTGAAGCTGGAGAGACCATGGTCCACCTTCAGTAATGGCAAAAGGGTGTTATCCTGATACACAGTAGCTTGCAGAGCATCCTTTAGAAAAGCACCCTGAGACGAGGGCAGTGCCTGTGAGACCCAGGTGAGCACTGAGGTGGAAATACTGTTTACATTGGAATTTCATCTGCACATCCACGTTCTTTTTAATGTCCACCTACCTTTACCACAAGGACGCTACCAGGGGAACAACTCCATGACCAAAAAACCAGCCTAAAAGCAATCACTGAAGTGTTCCTTGTGCCACAGATAATGTTTCATGTGGAGACTGGCAGCCCAAAGGCAGTCAGATTAAAAATAAATTCTGACCCCGATTCTTACAGTGTTTCTTCTTTCCCCTGGGCAAATCCCACTTGACTGTTCCAGCGTGCCCTGCACCACCAAGCTAGCAAGCATGAGGCCAACACCTCTACACATAATCAACACGGCAACAGAGAAAGACCCAACCATCTTCCATGCTGTCCAAGAGGAGATCATCTGCAGCTGGCAGTGCACAGTTAAAAACACGCACGGTACAGCCTCCTTGGATGCTGTCTGGGGATGCTTGCTCTTCCCAGCAAGTATAGAGGTTATGCATTATCATATATTCTCCCCTGCCAGGTAAACCCAAGGCATCCCGCCTTATTCTGGCAAAAGGCATTGCTGGAATCCATCTCAATGCCACCAGTTGTGCTTTCAACACAGCTCTGCACTTCAGCAAGAAGTTTCCCCAGCTAAAAAATTAGCATAACACTCATTTACAGCAAAATTGTTGTGACAGTTAGCTGTGTAATGCTTGTAAAGGCCCCTGAAAATATAAAACACTCTAGTGTTGAATTATTAACCTTGACTGTTATTGCTTATGCAGAACTTTGGGTTGGGGTTTACACAGGCAAGAGAAGATGAATTATAACTTGTCCTAAAAGCAAAATAGGAGGAAGTGGAACACCCTCCATTTTGCTCTCATGAAAAAACGCAGTCACTTAGAGCAGCCTGAAGATCCTGAGATTGCCAAGCTCACTAGCCAGCGTACAAGAGTGCTCAACTGAGCGCTAAGCAAACAGCCCACAAGAAAGGGATCAGTCGATTCCTGCCTCTCAGCAGCACACAGACCAGCAACACAGTGTCACAAACATATCAAATGTTCCTTCTCAGAATGGCCCAGTTAGTTACACACCTTAACAAGTACACAACTGAAAAGCAGCAACTTGGGAAAGAACCTCTTCCCAAACCCACAACTGTGCATTTTGTCATAAAGTTTGCTTTCTGTAATCTGCTGCTGTCAGGAAGTTAACACAGCAACAATAATTTAAATTCAGGTGTTAATAGAAAATATCAGTATCTTCAATCCAAGTTTTAAAGTTTTCAGTGTTTTAAATACAAGCAGTGTACTCTTCTGTGCCCAATGCAAACACTACATGACTGTTACACTGCTGGGCTGTGGAAGGAGTAAGAAAGGCAGCTGTGGTTGCAGGGAGATAAGTGCTTTATTAGTGCATGCTCAGAATTGATATGGAAAATCCAACACAACTTCTACATGAAATTACACCCCTTGTAATCCTGGAAATGTGTAAAAAACAGCGTGTGAAATAGAGACAGCACAGGTCTTGCTTTTAGAGAAGTTAAGCAACTGTCTAGTTTCTTCAAAAGGCCTGTATGATCCACAGGTTTTTTTTCCTTCCTGAAACAATCAAATCATAGACATAAATCTATCACAGATATCTTGCACTATGAACTCTACTCTCCAAAAGTATCGACATCCTTGCACTTGTCATGGCCTAAACAGATGAAAGAGCCAAATAACAAGAAAAATTAACCCACTGCGAGCAATCGTTACAAAGTCAATAAATTTTTACCTTGATCATATCTCCCTAAAGAAGGAAGCACTGCACTTTAGAAGACCTCAATACAAAGATTATCAGAGTTAAGCAGTTTAGGTACCTCTGCAAGTGAAACTGTGGTTCCTGTGCTGATACTGGAAAACTTTTGCCGGCTGTAGTAGCAGAGCAAGCTAATTTCATCAGAGCATGGGGAGCTATTAGCTTAGACCGCTTTGGCTGAACACACTGTATGTGCTAATCAGAATTAATATGCTTGATTCAGCCACTATTTCTTTATTTGGATCTAAATGTTCACAAAATCAGCAGGGATTTTTTTTTTTTTTTTTTTTTAAATCTTGCTGCAGATGGAAATTTCCATACTACAGTTCTGCAATGACTGTAAACAGGAGACTGGTTTCAACATCATCAGATCTTAACCCTTTATATAAAACAAGAGTGGCTGAATAATCTGTCAGGAAGGGAGATCAGGGCAATCCAACAAGGGCTCTGTGCAAAAAGGAGGAACTGAGACTGAGAGCTACATTTCTGCTCAGCTCCCCATTTTTAAACTCCAAGGAAGACAAGGAAAAAGGGGGGTGGAGGGTGGAGAAAAAGGTCCCTAACTTTGCAGAACTTAATACTTTATTGTTAAAGTCTGCATCTGCTCCTTAGTCCAAGACTATATACTAGCTTGCACATGACGAAGTAAAGAAGTCATAAGAAAAAAGCCTATACAAATGCTACAGGATTCCTTCCAACTCCCTCACCTCCTAATTCAAGACATATATACACTTTTCAGTACTGGATGACTTTATTTTTGAGTCATGGCATCCAAAATTTGACATCTTTAGTCTTTTTTCATTAACCTGAAGAGTGAACAGGGACAGAGTATGCATTCTAAAATACAGTCTTTCTCATTCACATTACCAGGCTGCTGTGTAGGAGAAGCAGCAGACGCTACTGCGGGCTTCCACCATCCATGCTCCATATCCCTCCAATTTGCTGTACACGCTGAAGGTGCAGCGACTCGCCCTCCATCATACCTTTTATAGAGCATACTTTCCAGAAATATGTGTACACAGGAAAAGGAGACAGGGTTTCTGAGTTTCCAACTCTTGTCCTATGCACAGCAGTTGATTTTTAAGCTAGTTCAGGATTTGCCTCAATCTTCAGACATCAATGGAAGGATTAAATGTTTCAAGGGTGTATTTATATAATCTGGGCCCAAGTCACCTGAGGGATATATTGTCCCTGCCACAACTCTCCATGGCAGCAGTCAGGCAGGTTTGCTTTGTTTTCCCTCTAAGGAAGGATAAAGTAAAATGACAATAAAATAACAGTTTTCAAAAACCCAATATCTAAAGATTTAACAAGTTCCACAGCAATTTGGGGTTAAATCCCAAATTCTAGGTCTTCCTTAAGGCTTAAGTTATAAATCAAATGCAAAACTGTCAAAAATTTGCTGCACATCTAGCAAACAGACACATATTTCAAGTTCAGAAAGAACATTTCAAACCCTTGAAATACAACCAATCTGGTTAACAAATGTACATTCTCCAAGCAGAGATGTTCTGGTTCATGACTTCTGTACTTTGTCCCAAGAAGTGATCCAGCCTTGTGCAAAGTTTGCAATCTCCATTGGAGAGGACTTCCCCCGAAAAGTCTCATCTGAATGTTCCCAACTTTCATAAGATTTACTAGACTTGTTTACTGTCTATTGTTTAACACGCTATTCTCGTAAAACCTTCTTGCTATGCTGTTACAGCAGTCTGAACAAAACCAAAAGCCAGATCAAAATGTTTAAGCTTCCTTCTACTTCTAGCATATTTTTGCCACCAAGGGACTATTGTTTGGTCCCTATAGTTCTACATCCACTAATTAAAGAGCGCATCCCATCTGCATTGCAATACTAACCATGCAAAACCAATCAACCATCTATCACAGTCATGAATTGAAATCTGTGAAGTATCATACCACTGATAAAACCAGATATTATCCTGTCCTTTCAAAATAAGATGAATCTTCTCCCTCATAGAGCGGTTTCCTTTTATTTTTTGCTTAAACCTAACCAGAGGGAGCTGGAAAGCCTGGCCCTTTGTGAGTACCAGTCCCCTGAATTCCTTGTCTGAGTTTGCAGCCTATGTATAGTTTTTGATTAATATTTATTTGACTATTGTGAATTTCTTTTGAGTTCTGCATATCTTACTAGGCTTGGTTTCACTAAACTGGCAGTGATGGCTGTAAGTTAAATTTTCCATTTTTATACGCATTAACATGGATACTTTTTGAGACTGTGTTTTTATTAAAAAAAAAAAAGTGCTGCACACAAAAATGGCTACTTTCACACAGGTGTAAGCAGGGGCTATGGTTTACTGCTGAATTATTGCATAGATTTGAACACACTGCTCCAAGAAAAGATCTGTAATTGTTTAGCGGTTGGGCTGCTGGCAGAATTCCCTGCCTGGGGCTGTTTTTATAAATAGGCCTGAGGACAAACAAACAAGCTACTAATAACAAGTCGACTGTTCTGTTTTGAAGCAGCGCTGCTTTGTGTTGCCCAGCTCACGAGAAGTTCAGATGGCAAGTATAGCAAAACCCATGGCAAGAAGCAAGGGTAGATCATGCCAGGAATCAGTGGCACTTCTATTTCTCTAAAATGCTAAAATTTCAGTTCACTAAAATAAGCTTAATTTGGGGGAAATACCAAAATACACAAGCCTGTGTATGGCTGTGCTGTTTCAGATCTCCATTTCCACTATTACTAGGTAAAGCTAAGAAACGAGGTAAAATGGCTTACTAACAGACATCACCAACTCCAGAAAGCCTAGTGAATGTCTAAAGCAAGCTGCTCTTGCTTTTTCCACCAGCTCTTTTCACCATGTCCCACTCATAACTACATCAAAGATCTGGACAATACTCAGGACATCCTGTTTGACTCTTATGAAGTTCTCAGATTTGTCAGGAATACTAAGGTATCTCATCACAGCTTTTACTGGGAGCTTCTCCTTCCATGGGTAATCCATTGGGTACTTAACAAAGAGCAGAGTTCAGATTTTCTGCCACCTCTATTTCAGTCTGTTCACCTAATCTCATCACACTGCAGATTTTTCTTGCTTTTAATGTTTTGGGAAGGTGATTTAGGCTTCCCAGCTAAATTCTCAATCCCATTTATTGGTCCTTCAGTACCTATTTTTGAGAAAGACACTCTGGCTTGGATATCTTTCTCTGGTATTTCATATACTTCTTCCTCTTTCTGGAAATAACTACAACATCAGTAGAAGACATTTTTCACCTTTAGCGTTGGAAACTTATTTGTTACCAATCAATGGAAGCCAGGGAAGTTTATATGGGAACATCCCATCCTGATGCAGTAACTTTTCCAAGCAGTGCAGCTATAGTAAAATATTTTGGAGGAAAGTAAGGAAAATTAGGCCCCTTACCCTTTTGAATTTCTCTTCTGTTGCTTATGGATCTTATCTCTGTTACTTGGAGGATGACCTCACCAGCATCTATTGGCCCTGGCTTCCTTGATGTAGACATCATAACTTTGCTGCCTGCTGCTCGTTTTCTCTGCTAAGCTTCCTCTTGGAGGGGCTTATTTTTTCTTTCCATAACTGCATTGGGTTTGCTTTGTTTTGTCTTTTGTATCCTCCTTGGAGAGCACACTTTGTTCCCACAACCCTCCTCAAAGACTTAGCAGCTCTCTTACCTCTTTCTTTGTATCATTCAGCATTAGCAGCTTAGTCTGCGAAAACAAATCCTCTTTTTTGCTGATAAGAAGACCCACTTACGCTCTTCCTTCCCCTTTGTTTTCTCCTCTCTTTGGGGAGAAGATCTAGCTAGTTCTAACACCACTTCATGTGATGACGCAGGCAAGAACATGAAGTCCAGTGGACCATATGCAATTGCTACCGAGGTGAGCACTTTTCTGATAATACCCAGAAATGATGGAGTCAGCACGGATTAAGGAAACAACGAAGCACTCGGCATTTATGGCGACACACTGACGCATTTCAGGGTACGTGCTGCAGCCCCAGGGGAAGCAGCAGTAATGTTGCTAGCACAGATGAAAGGACTCTAGGTGATAGTATAAAAAACACGTTCTCCCAGAAGAAAATCCTCTCTGGTAGAACTACATTGGTCCTAATAGCAGCAGAGCAGAAAGAGGAGCTGGTAGGAATAATAGTCGAGAGAGCAGCAGCTGGTTTCTCTCCAGAATCACCAGCCAGAGAGACACAGTTCCCTTGGCACAGCAAATGCCACGCAGCCCTCCCAGAGAGTGCCCTCATAAATCAGCTTCACTGCCACGAGATGAATTTGTACTTGGTTGAATTTCAAATGGTCCACAGTCTGCAACATAAAATTATCACAGCTTTCAGCAAAGCATAACTTCTCAGACCTCCACAGGATCTCGGTGGGGTGAACAGACACTGAAATGGACATCAGCATTCTCTCAAGGGGATCTAGACTGGCAGGTAAGCCAAAGGCAATGCCAGGCCAGGGGCTAGGCAGTACCTGCTCTCTGGGTAAATGGACTACTACAGGGCTGCTAATCCAGCAACTTTTCTAGAAGCACTAAATCCATAGGAAAAGAAAAAAAATAATCCTTACTAAAGCATAAGCATTACCAAATAAATTACTTAAACATTTCACTACATTATTTTACATATATGCAAACAGCTTTGTTCTTGAAATCTTGCTGCATCTCAGTAGGTATCTAACAGCACAAGAAAACCTTCAGAGCACTTACTTACACAAGAAGGGGGGGAAAACGACATTTTTTTCAGCTTTAACGAAACCAGTTGTTTCTGCAAGTTTCTGCCGTCCTGCTATACCACAGCTGCTCCAGCCCCACCGTCAGCTTTAGCCAATTGTAAGTCCTCACTTTTCAGCACACAATGCGGCTGAAAGCCAATTCGTCTGGTAGCACCCTTGGAAACGAATCATTATTTGCCCAGGTCTTGTATTAACCTTTTATTTCCCTTGAAAATCACCACTGAAAAAGGACAGCTCACACCCTTCAAAGAGACTAGAGAAAACAGATAGCAAAAAGAAAATTAAAAAAAAAAAGGAGGTAAGACTGGAAAGCAGGGACTAAGAAAAGTTTATAAAATATAGCAGAAAAAAAAAGGAAACAAAGCTTTAAAAATTATTCCAAGCATTATCAGCCTCTAAAGCCAGCTGGGGAAGACCCTGAAGCAGAATCTGAGCAACTTCTACTTCAAATGAGCTCACCTTCTTTCAAGAACTATATACCCCGTCAATAAAAGAAGTGTGAAAAGCAGGTTACCCTAAACAGAAGGAGACCAAAGTATAAGCAGGCTTAGTTCCAAAGGTCATGTTATTTTAGCCAAACCACCAAACATCTACCCCATCCGCTTGCTCTAATCACTCTACTGTAAATTTAAAGCTCTAGACAGCTACTACTGCAGCAAGGATGACAGAAGTAGCCCTAACTAAACACATTTAATACTGTCTTAACAATTTGGTCAGATAATTAGTTTGTCTTCCTGCATGAAACAGATCTATTTTCACTCACAGTTCTGCAGCTAGAGAGGTCTATAGGCTATACAACCTACAGCAAATGCTACACAAATACTTAGCAAACATAACCCCTGTTTTAGTGGGCTATAATTCAACAAACTTTGACAGATGTTCCCCTCAGATGTACATTTTTCAAGCTAAGTTTTAGCTAAAATCAGGATAAATAAGGCAAAGTTAGAAAAATAAATTATTTGTCAAATTAAAAAAAATTACAATATTGAATCAAAAAGATCTATCCCTGTCACTGTGACCATGAAATCTGTTAGGGTCTCGTGGGGTAACACAGGTTACCCCATGGCTCTGTCTTGTGCCATCTCTGTGAGACTCTCCCAACTCTGGCCTAGTGATAAGCCAGACAGCTGTGGGAGGGATCTCAATTTCTTAGTAAATTCTCCCAAGATGTAGTTTGTACACAGCAAACCCTCTGTTACCCCTTGTACATCCTCTTGCTGTTTCTCTTTGCCACATTGGGCCACTCAAGTGTCAGCTATCAGAGCTGAGAGTAAGGAGGAGCCTCTGGAACGCTCTCTTGCTGGCATCCTAGGCAGCATGGGGGACAACAAGGAATTTCAAGTCCCTAGTGCAAAAAGAAGTAATAATCTTTCCATGAAACAATTTACTGAAATCTAAGTAAACAACCTCAATATTTTTAAGCTAAGCCAGGCACCTTGGTGATGATACCAAGCCACGGGGCTCACTCTCTAACTGAAGCACCAGAATATCTCACAGGAAGGATTGGAAAACAGCAATGAGTGGAGGAACAGAAATCAGGTTAATTTAATCAATGTAAAGAATTTAGTTTAATCCCTAAATTATGTACTTATAGACTATAATTTTGTCTAAAACCTGAGCATTCAACAGCTGAATAGAGACAAACTGAAGTGTAACTGTCTCAAAAGGTTAACTAGGAGCTATCATTGTAATGCTGCTATGGATAAAGCATGTGTGATTACAGCATGCACCAGGAAGCCTCCAGAGCAGATAAAAAGCTTTAATACCATATATATATATATATATTAGCACTGTGAAAAATCATCTGGAATAATGTGTACAGTTCTGGTCATCTGCTCAGGAAAGGTTAATTCAGCTCAGAACAGGTGCACCAAATGACTATTATCTCGACAATGAGGGGAACACAGAGTCTCTCTTGTGGGACGTGACTAAAAGAGCTTGGCTTGCTTAGTTTCACAGTTCACAGCTGAGAGTGTGTGCGATCCTTCTCCAAAGTTACATAAGGTGGATAAACACCAACAAGGGAGAAGAGAGATAAAGGACACTTTGTGGGTGAAATTAGAAAATGGAAACTGATTGTGAATAAGTTTAAGTTAGAAATTAGGAGGGAAAAAGAGTGAAATTCTGGAGGAAAGCTTTAATGAGAACAAGAAACATCACTACTTTTCAGACTGATGAAGTTTATTACAGGGAAGATACAAGGGGGCTACCTACAGGATTTTCCTACAGGAGCAGGAAATGGAAATAAAGGGCAGGTTAAAGAAGGCTCCTTCTTGCTTTATGCATCTTCTAGAGCAAGAAAGGAAAGGAATAATAATTATTTATAGCACTTTTTTCTAGGCTTAAGAAGTTCTGATCCTATTGTGGAGACCCAATAGCTGACAGATCTGCAGAACAGAAACAGTTCACCTGTCTAATGAATGAAAGAGCAGGAAGGGCTGTGGGCATCTGGAAAGCAGTCATTCTATGTATAATGTGAACATAAAAATATAGGATGATTCAGAAAGGTTAATCCTGAACTGTTTTCCAAATCTGGAAAGAGACTGGTACACAACATGTGGCTACGTGTCAGAGAGTGACCCTTTCAGTGTTTAGAGTATGCCAACCATATTCTTTTACTAAAACTGCATCAAAACATACTAAACTTGTCATAAGAAGCCCTTGCTCCCTAATGCCATGCTTCTGGTCCTTCTCAAAAACCTCACATCAACTGTGCTGTGAGGATTATATGCAAAAATACACATGGAAATATGGGCGTATGCAGGCACACCTGTATACATATACACATGACAAACATGGGATACTACTCATAAAAACATACCACCTGCTTGTACATGAGTCTCAAATGCCCCAAGATTCAATGAAGAGCTGTATAATGACTCCAAAGGGGAATCAAGATGATCCTACCTATGTAAACTAACCAACAAGCAGAAATTATCTCCATAACCTACTGAATAGCCTGGAAAAACAAACAAGCAAGCAAACACTATTTCTGTGAATCTGAAAGAAATTTATTTTTAATAGATTTAAAAGAGAAGCTCAGAAAGAGGAAGGAAAAGCTTTAAAAGTGAAATTACAAGTAAAACAGGACAGAGAAAGAAAAGAAGAAAAAAGCTTTCTGAAAATGGATGGGAAAGGGAACATAGAAATATACAGCATTGATATTTCAAGCATTTGACCAGCCACCACCATAGTCCCTACTTTCACCTGTCTCAGCCACCTGGAAGACTACTTTTATCACATCTAGAAAAAACAGACCCTCACTGGGAGAATGCTGAGCTCATCTGTCACTGTCTTTCCAGGTTCAAACCACAGTTCCCACGGTGAGGGCGTCCTTTGCAGCATATGCTCTTCCTCAGCTCTCCCCAGGGCTTAGGGAACAGCCGGCTCTCCAGAGGCATCAGCTGCTGTAACTTTGGGAGTCTGGTGACCTGTCTTTTAAAATAGTGGGAGTAACTTCCGTTGCTCCGTCAGCAGTGCTTTTATGGAGCCAAGAGCATGCCAAAACACTGCTTGCCCTTGCATACAACTCGAGTAACAAAAGAGCAGCTGTACTCAGTTTAAGGCAAGGCTATACTTTCCCACCCCTTATTTAACACTGGCTTATTTCCATCAGCCTTAACAACAATGAATGGCAGAGAAGGGATGTTTTATGGGGAGCCACAGGCTCATGGTGCTATCTGATCCTGCCTCAGTTGGGTCAAATTGACTTCATCCACAAGTGAAGGCAGTAAATCTATTGACACTGGAGTCTGGCGGCAGATCTCATCACAGGTAAACCGCTGAGGCCAAAGGGAGCCTCATTATAGTTGATCTTATACATGAAAAGCTCCATACAGAGTCAGTGCAGAATCAGGAGTAGAGTAGGCCAAGACATCTGCCAGTGCTGAATTACCTAGAACAGTCTGACTTTAACCGTGATGGTTTTTTTAGCTTACATATAAGACTAGGGAGTCATTGAACTCTAGTTTGCAGCTTGCTATAGACTTGGGCAAGTTACTTGTTACATATTTGCTTTCCAAGCTTTAAATCAGAAATAATAATACTTCTAGTGCAACATGGATATTATTAACTCAACCATTCCTCCTAAACATTTTGAAATTTGCAGAAGGAAAGAGATGGAGGAGGGCAGTGCATTAGGGTTATTATATTACACTGGCTCTCTTACCAAGCTTTCATTTGAGGAGAGTTTTAAAACAAATACTTGGATCAAATACCCCATCAATAAAAACCTGGATATCCTCCAAGAGTCCACTTCATTGGCAAGTTCAAATAAAGCAGGTCTCCCTGTGTTTAAGGTGTCAGTGAAAACCTGAGTGCACAGAAGGTTGATATTAGAGGGTACACTTCTACGATCTACACTTATCTACATGATAAGAGCTACGATCTACAGAGGATAAACTAAATAGCATGTGGATAACAAGATGAGACTGGGGAATATCAGGATCTTGCACGTACCTGAGAATTGACAGTCCAATGATTGGTTATATTTTACATTTCAGATTCAGAGTAATTAGGGCATTGATATTACTTGGTTCACTAGGAAACCCTCCAAGCCAGGGCCAGTGCAGGCAGTCAAAGTGCTACAGAGGCGCTTGAGTTTACATGGAATGAAGAAAACCATGTTTTTCTCTAGACACAGAAAAGTAAACCACTTGTGTCTATTCAAGATCTTACAACACTTTCCTTTAGAAAATTAATTTTGACTCCAAACTCTGTTCCACACATTGCATTTTTTGGCAAAGTCCTCCTTATCAGATATTCCAAATGAAGTAATTTTCTTGAATTCCTGCATAAATTTTCCTAGTACTGCTAAGCACCAGTGAAACACCTAGTGATCTCTGTCCCAGCTCTATCTACATGTCAGTCATGTACGGCAAAACATAACTTCTAAAGCACTTCAGAGCTTTTCATATTGAGAAGGTTTGTATCAGCTCCAGAGTTTACTCCACATACTCTGTATCCAGCCAAGTAACTGCCAGAAGGTCAGGGAAGGGAGCACTTGGTTTGGGCTACATGCTCCCTTCAAGATCAAGAACAAAGCCATCAGGGTGTTAGGGTCAAGACTGCCATGTTGCCGACTTCAAGGATATCCTCTTCCTCTACATCCGTGACACGTGGAAGGAGAAGCACAGCTGGATCCAAGATAAAGCAAGCTTGTGGTTAGGAGGTTACACTGTTGCTCGCAGTCTGGCTAGACTTGGCTTTAACCACCAAATTGACTGTATTTTTGGCCTGGTGAGAAAATGAGACATTCATGACCCGATTCGGAAACTAAAGCTCTGGACAAAGTTTTAAATGAATCTGTTAATCATAGAATCATAGAATCATGAATTACCAGCAACAGCTGAGTTTATGTTTGATTGAATTTCTATGGTCAGCTTAATGAATACATATACTTGGAAAAGACTTAACCAAGATGAACGTTCGTACTCACTCTGCTTTGAAGTTACACATAAAATATACAAATATGTTGCACCAGTCGCAGTTGCTTTACATTTAGTTTCCCAACAATAAAAAGTCAAGAGCAAGAAAATCTTAAGGCTATTGCCAGAACATATAATTAAATTTCCTTCCCAAAGTTATAACCTCCTGTGCAGCCCAACCAATGTGCCAGAGCAAGAACTCCAGCTCCAGCCATTGGAGGTAAGTCCTGTCCTTCCATTGGTATCACGGATCCTCTTCTGAGCAGTTGTGTAAAATGACACACAGTCAGACTCATGGACAGCAGTGCTGAAAAGCCTGAAAAACAGAATATCCTAGAAAGGAAAAGATGAACTTCTTAAGGCCTATTTTTAATTAATTACCAGATGGAAATGAACCTTTCTTGGAACTTCTGGAAGCTTCTCAGAAAAGTCAAGCTTTCCTCGGAACTGGCCTTGTGTGCAAATTGGGACAGATAAAAGAAGGGTTTTTTCTCTTAAATAGATTGTGATAAATTCTGACACAATGCTCAAAAAAGAAAACAACATTAACTAAATCACCATGAAGACTCCAACAAAACAAATCTAGCCAAGTATATGTACCACACATAAAAAACTCATATATTATGCAAGCATACATAAACCAGTTTGAATTTACAAATCCTCAGCCTGTGCACAAAGGCATACTTTATTTAAATGACTGTTATAAATCCATATAAAGTACAGGACTTAGCCTTATAACTGTCTCTATGTCATATAGTTACTAGGCCTCTATTTAAACAAAATACAGTCTGTCAGAAGGCTGTTTGGCCTTTTTATATTTTGTCCCTACAAGGGGGATGTGAAAGAGAAAGGCTGAACTTACTTATTCTGGTCTGGGCACTTTGCCAATACTCACAGAGATACTGTACTTTTTCTGGCTCACAGTGAGTTCAACCTCTTACCTGCCTCCCTGTTTAGACCGCTGGCAGAAGCCAGAGCTACAGAATTACAGTTGTAACACAATCAGAATAGCAGAGAGGGGGAATCATAGCATTAGCCTACCCTGGTTTCACTCTCCCATCTCCATCACAGATCGCTTTTATCAGGCATTTTGCACTGTTAAATGTGGTAAGATTTGTGGTAAGCAGTGTTGTAAAAGTTATCTGCAAAGAGAGAAAGCTCTCAGCAGAGCATCCAGAAGAAACTTAAATATTTGTCAAATTGAATTATTGCAAAATTGAAAAAAACCCCTCATATTTCAGTATCCATTGACAAGGTATTTACCAGTACACCATACTTCGCTCATTTATACTTCATACACTCACAAGCTTTAGGTAGTTCCTCCTCCCATCCCTCTAACCCGCAGGGAGCCATAACAAACTCTTAACACTTTCATCTCATGCAGAAATAGTGCTTCCAGCTCTGATCCCACTGATGACAGCAGTTTCAGTGATGACGGGGAAAATATTCCCGCTGAGGCAAGTAACACTACATTCACACCCAGCATATCTAGTAGTGAGCAGCTCGTACAGCTGGAAATCTTCTTCCAGCAGGCTTAGCTGCTGCCTCCCCTGTGCTGAACAGGTCACTTAAGGCAAAAAAATATTCTTTAAATCCCCTAAAATGCTAATTGTATTGAGGGGTATCCTCCATGAAACAGCAGGAGCCTTGTGGCTCCCATTAGCATGAAGTATCCCACCCATGGGCAGACAAAGTCATCGAAATTTCTGAAAAACCTGATATTCATCCCTAATGTCTACCTATGTCTCAGGGGTGTAAACAAACCTAAAAATCCTTTCCATAAAGACCCAACATGGAACTCTGTGACACTGATTTTTGCGGTCTTTGTATTTTGTGGTTGTGGTGGGTTTTAGAAACTCTATCTAGAGATAGCAGCTAGTGCTTTTGGCTGGGGGGATATTGCTAGGGGATTATTTGCGTGGTGGTTACAGTGGCTTTCAGAAATCACAGGATTACGAAATAGGAACACACAATAAAGAGAAATCTGATGTGAAAACTGGAAGACTGGAAGAAGACTGAGAAACTAAGATCTTTTGGCAACATGCTCAAAATCAGTCTTAGTCAGCAAAGATGTTTAGGAGATCGCTGTGAAATGAAGTTCCCGGCCCAGTGCCAGAAGTCAGATTTCCACACTACAATGATGTATCTTCAGTGGTAATTGCTGGAAGGCCAATCCTGCCTGTCAAAATAGAAGCACCACAATGGACTGTTGTGAGGAATTTTATATGATGAACTTGATTTGCGCTCTGACCCATGATCAGTCTTCAGAGCTGTCCTCGTGATAACTTTCACAGCACTGAATTTACATAATTTTAACTAAAAAGGGATAAATCTAACTCCTTGGATAAATCATCCTATCTTTCTGCATTCTCACTTTTCTGCAATGCTATCAGCAATCATATTTCTACGGTAAATAGTCTTCCATCTTCCTTAACTCTATTATCATTTTCCATTTAAAACACACTCTGGCATAATCAGACTGCTTTTCAAGATCAATCAGCCCTGGTAGGAACAAGTATCTGTCTTGGTGAAAAAGCAGTTGCATTGGCATAATCAAGTTACTAATGATAGGTCCATTATATAATCAACAAATTGGTGTTTCTGCTGGCTATTCCCTTTCCTCTTGCCTCCATAACAGTTCTCGGTTCAGTGAGACATTTGCGATTCATTTAGTAAATGGATAAAGTAAGCATTTGGATTTTTACCAATCGTGTTGCATCGTGCTGATTACTAATTGCAGCTGTTGCATTTCACTGCAGAAATACCTCCTTTTCAGCATAAGTATGATGATCTTTCAGACATAGATGAACATGCAGGTGCCCTGTGTATCACCTGTGTTTTCTGCTTCCTTGATATAATGAGTTTTTTCATCTCCAGAGGATTATGAATCCCAGCATGGGCTGGTAACTTCCTTGGGTAGCTAAAGTTCCACTGTGTGATAAAGCATAGATCTCCTCATTTTACTTTATGAATCTCACTAACTTTATTAACTTCATTTTCAATTGCTCATAATTTCATATAGCTCCCATCCTATGGGATAAATGTTCCATTTTCAGGCTCCTCCTACCAAATGGTCATCCCTTCATCATTGTCTTTACCTGATTTTTTCAGCGTTTAAGCAAAATACAATGTAGATATTTCAGCACAACAGCTCTTGAGAGGAAATTCTGGTTTTCGTTATGAATAAAAAACCCAAATATGTCACTGTATTCTATTTTATTTATTCTATATAATTGATCTGCAAAGCACTTCACCCTGCTGTGTGTTAGAGGACACAGTATGGAAGAGAGTCACTTAGATATTTAACTCCACTTCAGCAGAATATATTTTGAAATGTCACTAGCATGTTACATTAATAATTAATTCATTTAAATTTCCCATTCCCAATATTTAGGCAATACAAAATAACTAGAACCAAAAATTCACAGATAATTTCAAGCTAGCTTGGCAGTAAATTGCCACTACCTTTTACAATTCGTGGTTGCTGAACTCCACACCCCCAAATAGCCAAGAAAGCCTCTAGAGGTAAATAAAAAAAAACCAGAAACCTTCTAAAATTATCTGGCAGGGGCAGATAAAAGCAGAGGATTCCTGTTGTGGGAGTTCTCCTGTGCAACATGTACATTCCCAATGAGCAAGCCCAGGCATATTTGTTTTTATACAGTCGTTTCCACACCAAGACACATTTCCATTCCCCCCTCCCTCCTTCTGCTTTTGTATTCCATCGTCCACATCAACAATTAGTGGAAGTGCCTGGCTGTGCCTGTTCACATTGTTCCCAGACTTTTCTCTCCCCCAGTGAGCTCTGAAGACCATGCATTATTTGACATGACATGACTTGGAGGCCTTCTACAGCAACGGCTGTATGCAGGGAAGCAGACAGAGACAAGGAAGAAAGTCAGTCCTAGTTACAACTATCTGGGACAGTAGGACTCAAATTAATATGCATTAATCTCTTAGCACAATACCCCAGGTGACTGGACATTAAATTACTTAGTCTTGTAAACCAAAAAAACCCAAACCCCACCAGAAATAAAAACAGCCTAAAGGTCAAGATGCAAAGTCAGCTCGTTGTTCTATTTGTTTTGTGACATTAAAACACAGGATATGAAATCGAAAAGAATCTTAGTACAGCTAGAAACTAAATCCAGATGTTTTAACATCAGGCAGAAGCATATTCATAATGTGGGGTTTTTCTGAAATAATTAAATATCTATTGCATTTTCCATCACAGTTCATTTCTCTGCAACATGAGCAATTTGCCAGCTTGTACATACACACTGAATTTATTCAGTTTATATTAAACAGCTGCATGCAGGGCACCTTCCCTTCACACACATAGGCTCTGCACTTGTGTCCTTACATGTTTTTTAAATTAACCTACTCAAGTGCACAGAACATTCAAGACCATAAAACATAATCAAAGGTACCTACTGCTCTCTGGAAATGAACTCTTAGAAATATCTTCTCTGAAAATGGATGTTTCCTTTGAGTGTCTACTCAATATTTCCTCTCATTTTGCTGCTAAAGTCCGCAGAAATTAGATTTTACCGTTCCTCCAAGAAGTGATCACCAGACATATGTCCCCAGATGTTCAGCCTGTGTGTTCCAACTCTCATCTATTAAAGTGCATATACTGATCACTGCCATTGGTATTACCAGCCTTTGCTTTTACATGTGTGCCTCTTTCTCAGTTACTTCAACTCAAATACAGTAAAAGCTAAAAGCTTGTTTTACAACTGATATGCATAGAGAAATTTCAAAGACTCGGTTGGTTACCCCCTCAGCTTCTCACAACCTGAGGAGCTCCCCTGTGTCGTCCTGTCTTCCTCCAGTGACCTCAAGAAGCGGCAGCCCACAAAGCAATATTGACACTGACTTGCAGAACTCCAAATACCTTTAAACCCAAATACCTCTGCTTCATAAACATGCTGACAAAAAGTACATGTAGATTATGGCAGTGAAATATATTTCTCCTCTAAAAACATTTATATTGGAAAGTAATTTGAAATAACTATCCACAGTGAGTCTAAACACATTAAATGCCTACAGTAGTTAGCAAAACTAGGTAAAAAAATACATAAATAGGTAAAAAAACTAGGTAAAAAATACATAAATAAAAAATCTTCTCAAATTTTAAATGATTGCAGCTTTTTCTCAAATTACATTGAAAAGTTGAAGGGAACAGAAAAGGAATTTCTTTCTGAAGTCTTTATCATATGTAATACTTGGTCACTGTCAGTCAAATATAAGGTCGTACATAGACTTTATCATGTGTCACAATGGATTGCACTGCACTAAGTATCAGTATTAGTTTCAGTCTTTATCATCAAGAGAACAGCTGCTATTTATCTCTTCCCATATTACTTCCTAGTATTACTTTCAATCTCTGTTCTATAAAAAACAAGCTTCTGACTTGGGGTTTTGGGGTGGTTTTTTTTCCATTTTAGGTATCAGGTGCAAGAGAATGTTATTGGGAGTGGAAAATTAGGAAAATCAGTTTCTGTTTTGTAATACAGGTGTAAATAGCAGAGGGGGAAGAATGGCATCTTGAAAGCTTGAAAGATGTAAAGCTCGATTTTCAAATGTATTTAAGGACATCCTAATGCAAGTGGACTAGTAGCATTTTCAAATACTGCAAAGGAACCTAAATTATTTTGAAAATCCCATCTCTTTTTCCTCAAGGATTAATCTTGTGAATGGCATTTCAAGTAAACTTGAGTCATCTGTTCTTGGATTTTTGGATCTCAGATTATAGACAGATGGACATCAAAAGTCAATGAATTACCAAGGCTTACCAAGTTACCACTCACTTGTTTTATCTGACAATGTACACCATGAAAATAAAGCATGTTGGCTAACTAAGAAGGCATTGTAAGACAACATGTTTTATTCAGCATTGTGGTGGGATAGGAGGATACACATAGTCTGTTAATAAAGCCAACTGGTGAACAGCAGCTTGCTTTGCATTGTTAACTATTGGTTGAGGTCTACCAGGACAGCTGCTGAATACTGGGTGAAAAACATTTTTTTCTTACTAAGTAATGGAGACTAGCCCACTATTGTACATGGTTAAGTAAGGCATGTTTCCTCTTTTACTGACTTCAGTGTTTCAGCTGAAAATCAGAAGAGTTCATTTAACAGCAACTTTTGCATGCCAACTGATGATGCCTCCACAGGTCTGCCACAGTGAAAGGAGCCAGAACTCTAAGTACACAATACAGAAAAAAAGGTATTGAAGTAATTGCAGTTTTTGAACTACTGGTATTACTTTATAAAGAAAAATGCTGGCATGTACCCTCCTGCATCTGCATAGCTTAGAGCGCGTACAGTCATTCTCAAAAACATAAAAAATATAAGGAAAATGTATAATTAATCATCACCCAACTAAAAGAAGTCTATTAAATTAGTATTTACCTTTAACATCAACTAGCTAAATAAAAGGGCAAAGAGAACAGCTGAATAACATCTTCTACCTCCCATTCATTTCAGGCTATAAATCTTATGTTTATGAATAATGTTGGCTCAACTTTTCAGATGGCAGAAGCTCTCCATTTTCCCCATAAAAATGTAAAGTTGGTCTAGTATTAGTGGAGGGAATATCCAAGAAGAACAGTGTTGAGACCATGCTGGAATTCTCTTTCCTGCACTAGCTGGCAGCAGTATTGGGGAAAGCCCAGCTCCAGCAACTGGAAAGACAAGTCAGTGGAGTACAGAATGCAGACAGGATGCCTGCAAACTCTTTGGAGGGTGCTGTAGGTTGAAGGTGGCTGGTCAAGTGCTGTTTCGAATGTCCCAAACCTCATGTGCTTAAGTTTATAGATGACTGCTAAATGGCTGCAGATGCCAGATGCCTTGTTTCAAGAGCTCTACAACTGATGTGCCACCAGCTATTCAGAAAAAAAAAGACTAACGTTTCACAACTTTCAACAACCACATGAACCACATGGAGGGTGTGATAAGTAAGCACACTCATTGAAGTACCACCTTTGATGCTGGAATTTAATATAGTCTCCTCTGATTTATCTAATAACCTCAACCCTTGGTCTTCCTGATCAGACTGCCAAGAGTCCTAACAGTGTTATTTTAGGACACAGCATGACTGTCTGTAGACATTAGACTGGAATCCTTTCACTTCACAGGTATTTTCAAAACGCAAACGGAAAAATGTTTTCCATCACTGCTGACTTAGGCTGAGCTTGTACATGGATCCTTATGGGACAAATAAGATAGGAAGAAGGTTGGGCTTATGGTTAAGATAAATGAACTAGTCTCAAGACTTCATGAGTCCAACTGTCACACTCCTGTACAACATGAAGCAAGTTGCTTAAACTCTAACCATCTACTTGAGCATCAGTACTGCAGGGACAACATCGTTTCCTCTCACCTGCCTCCAGTCTGTAACACCTATGAAGGCTTTAAATTCTTCAGAGAGTTTGTCTTTACTAACATATGTATCCTTATGCATGGGTAGACATCTAGTTCAACAGCGTTCAGTCACGGATGGAAAGAACATCCTATAAGACGTTTCACTGTTTCAATGTGGCTCACTGATACTTTAAAAGTTTCTTCTTTGTGGACCTCAAACTTCAGCCCTTCAGCAATGCAAAGCTTACATCAAGGACTCTCCTCTGCCCAATCTCAGGCAGTATAGCAGATAGAGATTCAGACAGCTAGGTGATGATTTACTGTTCTTAACCCTGAACTGTCTTTCCTCATGCCTCTTGGTTTAGATCACACTTCCAACACAGATGCCATGATTAATACTCAGTCACAGCAAATTCCCCTCTAATTAATTTATGCAAAAGGAATGACAACACATGATGAAAACCACATTCCAGAAGATGCAATGCTCTACTGAGAAGCTGGCAAACTCCCATATGTATTGTGATAACACTGACTAAGCACCTTTTAAAATCTCTTCCTTACTGTCCCTTTCTTCCACAAGCCTTGTTGGGACTACCGTGCCTCCAGTTTCAACTCCCATCTCAGAGCATGCTTCTCCCAGAAGTCTCTACACTACATGGCCAAATCCAATTCAATCCCCAGATGTGGGGACAAGATCCAACCAACTGTGGAGTTAATTTCAGTATGCCTGTGTAGTGGCTGAACAATATTTAGTTTCAAGGAGCTTTCACTTGCCCAAATGCATTCCTTCAGAGCAATGAAGTTGTGCAGTCTCCATCCTTGGAGATACTCAGAATCTGATGGGACACAGTCCCGAGCAACCTGGTCTAGCTGACCGCAGGGTCAGCAGGAGGACTGGACTAGACAATCTCCAGAGGCCTCTTCCAACCTCAACTATTTCATGATTCTATAAATACACTTGTTAGCAGTTACACCTTTTAAAGGCCATATCACCAAAAGCAAGACAATACAGGCTTAGCAAACATATTACATGCACAACTATTTAAAGGCATAGAACAGTCCTGAATCTGTGGAAACTTGTCAAAGATTATGGCTAGGTAGCAAAAATAGAGTCATCGTGATACAATTCAGGATTCTGTGCATAATTCCAGGTGTCTTTCTCGATTTCCATGTGGAGTCCATTCAAAATAAGTGGCATGCAGGTAACAATCCATTTCTTCCACTAGGCAGGCTATAGGCAATGCTAATGGCACCTGTTTAGTCCATCACATTCTTACAACTATACCTTTTCTATGGAGAGCTTGTCTTCATTGAAATGTTTCTTCATGATTGGATTCAAATTTTACCCCTAATCTAGCTCACCAAGCATTGATTTCTCTAATTCCATGGAAAACAAGTTTCCAAACTTTTCTAAAGGAATCAACAGGCACATAGCTTCCACAAAACAGATCTGAACATCAGTCATTCACAAAATACCATGAATAAGTCTACAACTGAGCAGGAAAATCCTGCATTTCATAGTGCTGTAAGCCAGCACTCTGATCACTTAGATAGCTTTTCTTTCTTCAGCTTGCAGAAGCAGACTATTTTCTTATCTTCATTGTTCCAGCAGCATTACTGACGTGAAAAGATGACTGAAAATCACACAATGCCTGGTGTAAATAAATGATGATAAAGGCTTCATACCATGGCAGATAATGCTTCTAATGCACACACTTCCTCCTAATGAAACTCCAGAGCTATGAATGTGTTCTCCAGCAGCTTAAAAAAGGCATATAGCTCTATCACCCTGGTTGCAAAAACAGATTAAGTCTTCAGCTTATGACATAGGTACTGTTTTTGGAGCAGAAGGTCACAGGGACCCTTTGCAATAATGACCATAAGGTCTGAACAATCACGGAGTGTGATATAAATGACAACCATGAAACACATACTGCAATGCATTTGCTATGCATCCCACTAAGTCACGCTTACATAATGTAATTTACTGTCATGCTAAATTATATGAAAATTTAAAGGACACTGTATACTATTCTATGAATCCTCAGTGTTGAAACCTGAAGTACCATGTTGTGTTTTGATTCTCTACCATGTAAATAAATGCTTTCACGCTTTAACAATTTCATATGTAGTTATATGCAAGCAATTTAAGAGAGACAGTATTACAGAAGCAAACACTAAACTGAAGCATTATATTCCAGTTTCTACAACTACCTAAAGAATAAACACAAAAATGATTCTGCAGCAGAAATTGTCATACGCATCACTGTTTCAACTCACTGCTAGTACTAGAAATAGTTTAGTAGTAGCACAGCACTATATCACCAAACCATCAATAATACATTTATTGATAGCATCTTACATTCATGTGTATACCTAAGTTCTCCTTTCTAGGAGAAAAAACATACTCCATTCAAGATACATTCAAGCTGCTTTTTGTCTTTGAAGACATGCATAACTCTCCCTATTTGTTAGGCCATAACACTTTCTCCAGTGTGTCTACAGCACAAGCAATAGTAGCAAATTGAGACAGCAGTCCTCTGCAACCAGATCAGGCCCTGGAAGCAGGCTAATTGTCAAAGCCTGATGATCAGTCTAGGGCAACGTAGCCCACAAAGGGGCTATTTCTATGCCAGACAGACATATTCTGTGGCATCTCTTGTCTGCTACTGATGTCTTCCTTGATGCTTCATTTCTTTTGTAACCAACTCTGCTCTTTCATTATTCCCTATGCACGGGATGTCTTTTGATATAAATTCAGCTCTTTTTCAAAGGGATGAGAATTATACATGGTATTTCACTCAACATGAATGTCCACAGTTTGGTCTACAAACAGCCATGCTGACACAGTTTTGGTTCCTTTCTACTCCCATTAGCCTGCCAAGCCAGCACACAGACACACCAACCTACTGCCATGACTGTCCATACATCATCAACAAAATGATTGTTGAATCCTGTCTTCAAGGTCAAATTCTGCTTTTGGTCACATCTGAGCAGCTCCCTTGAATGCAATGTAGTGCCCAGGTGAAATTGGGCATAAGTTGAATGTTGCAGATGTGTGAACAGGGACTGGAACCTCCCAGGTGGAGATCACTACGTTCTGCTTCACTCCTGATCCCCCTAGGAGCATGACATTTTCTTCTGTTTTAGTAATTCCCAATATAAGCATGGTGTGAGTAACACTCCCTGAGGCCAAAAGTCTCACCATCCACCTTTCTGTGAGGTTCCTTCCACATTCATGACTTATTCCTCTAAGGAAATTAATATTTTTCTGAGCCCACATTCTTCACAGGCTCACAAGTATAAATAAAGGAGATTGGATGAGACCATTTAGGAGCAGAATTTCCTACCAGAAAAAGTGATGTTTTAAAGAAGCAGTACTTTTCAATAACCTCATGATCAGTTTGTGTTATGCTTTAAAAGCAAAAAGACTAAGAAATTCCTTAATTACAGAGGCAGCTATTATGACTACAAACATAAATACTTTCTTTTTTCCTTCAGGTAGATTCAAAGTGCAAGCTCAACACTCCTGAGCAAATACCACTTGCCCTTCAGATCCTTAATAGATCAGCCCTTTAGGAAGGAATCCAAATTTAAACTTCAAGGCCACAGAGGCTCAGAACAACTCAGAGTCTGCCCTATGAGAGCAAGTGGCAGGACAGTTGCAGATTTAATTTTAGGGAAACATTTCTCTCTCCTCTGTCTCACTCTCCCCCCACCTCCTTTTCCCAAGAAAACTTTTTTTTTTTTTTTCATTCCTAGATCACATTGGAAGCTGATTCCCTCACCTCCTCTGAAAGAACTGACCAGCTTAATCCTCCTCTGCAGCTTCCTAAAGTGATCCCTACACTGAAGTGCTATTCTCATCAGCCCACCCAGCAATTACCGGGAGACAAGCACCCTGCAAAAAAACTGTGACAGAACAAAATCATTTCACAGTGATTTATTAGGCATGCAGCCATTAATGACTGCAAGTGTGGAAAGCAAGATGGAGGGGCAGAGCCTGAGCCAACACTAGCTGTCAGAACATCATTGTCATCTATCGGGTTAGAAATATTGAAGCCATCTGATGTTTCAGCCTGGCATCCCAATGTAACAACAGGCCTGGAAACAGCAATAAATTTGCACATTGAGGAGACTGTTCAAAATCATAGAGGTTGATAAAGAAATGGGAGAAAGTGTGCAGAGATGTTTGTTTGTGTGACATTGAAAATAAAGGATCATAATCTCCAAGAGCATCTAGTGCACCAACTCTGCTGTCAGGGCTGAAGTACCAGAGGCAACAGACACTTCACTGAACTGAAAGATGTTTTTATATTCATTTGCAGATGTTATTTTTGTCCTTACTGTGAAAAAATCTCTTTGTTCATTTGAATAAAAAGTCATCTTGTGATGTATTTGGGAAAAATCCAAGGAAGTGCCAAGGTTCTGTAATTTCCACCTGCTGGGAGCACCAGGTGCTTGGCACTTGCCACGGTGAAGCTCTTGAGACAGGGTCTGCCCTCAGTTGCACTAGTGTAAATACAACATAACTTTGCTGGCACTGACTGAATTATCCCAGATGAAATTCAAAGTAAGCAAGAGCAGAATCTCTCCTTTTCTTTCCAGCAACATGGGATTACAATGGTAATGTTAACATTAGAACAGATCAATTTTGCAAAATGACAAAAGAACATACTGATCTCACTGCTGTGAGCTCCTACTCAGCAGACAATTGCGTCCCATCTTAGAAAAGACTTTTTGAAATGTTCAAAGCAATGTGCAAGCATTAACTTTTAATGGCTTAAAAAGGAATTTTATAATGCTAATGTCTTCATATTACGGATGTGATGCATCTAGAGAGCAAAGGTTTCTATTCATATCAGTAGCAGCTTTCAAAGGTATTTGGACCAGAAATTTCCATTTAGGCATCTCTAATTTCAAGAGTTCAGAATGTGCTGCTGGTAAAGACAGAGGGTGATATATATGACCTCTACTTTACAAAGGCTACTGCAGTTATATTATGGTCCATCGAAATTACTAGTTGGTTAGTCAGTTGTGTATTTGCAAGGAAAACAACAAACAAACAAAACAAAAAGTTGCTCAATTGGTGCAACAATTTAGCAAGTAATTCCCTGCCATGCTAACAGAATACAGTTGCCCCCACTTTACACCTGGCTACTTAACACCAAGTTGAGAGCAGATAGGAAACCCAACTGGCAGGAACTTAGTGGTCTACCACTATTCCCAGAAGTGGCCAGGGTTGGGCATCACCCACTTGTGCCGAAGGAGAATGAGCACAGAAAGAAGGTGAAAATAGAGTGTTTCCAGAATTTTTGTATCATGTCTTGTTCTCGCTTGAGAAATATGTACCTGAGAAATGCCCTGGAGTGCTGCAAGACACAAAACTAGCTTTCTTAAATTGATACATCTTTTTTCCACTGTCACAGGCAAACCCCAAAAAATAAAAATATGTGGGAGAGGGAAGAAAAGCATACAACTTTCTTTTCAGACATGCCTATTATTCCACAATCCTCTAACCTAATTGTAGGGTATTTTGCACTATTCACCTTTTTTTTTTTTTTTTCACAATATTTGTCATTACTTTTTCAGTCAGCATTTCTACATGACTAATAAATATGTTTCAGGATAGCCTGCACCACAGCAGTACCTTTCTGTCCCACTGCTTTCTCTTTCAGAATTGACTCCTCTCTCCTCTCCTACTCAGACCTTGTTAGTCCTTCTCTTGTTCCTAATTTGAAGATCTCAATGAGCAAGAATTACATGTCTCAGCAATAAACATGATCTCACAGCAACACAAAGAAGAGGATGAACAAAATAAAAATTACTGTCTGGTGAAAGCTCACTTGACAACTACAGCTACACTGACAGGCGCCACTGAAATAATAGGAACGATGCTTCAAAACAACAGCCAAGAAAACGTTATGAAAGAGAAAAAAAAACAGTCTAAATGGATCTTTTCAAATGCAGATTCCACTGTCAAATGAGGAGAATGAGAAAAATGTTCTTTCTTATAGCACAGTCATATTTAAACTCTGCCAGATAACAGAAAACCACCAAAAATGTGGGTACAGCCTGAAAGATCCTGAGCCCAATAGTCCATTTCAGGAATGCTACAATGATGCGGAATGCTACAATGATGCAGAATGGAACAGAAGGATCATATTTTGGGGCTGGAGAGGAGGGATGGAAGGTGTTATCCTACTACCAAATCTTGAATTGCTTCCAACTGGGTGAACAATAAAACTCATGTTGACTTCAGAGCAATATCAGGCATTTGCAGGCTTGTATCTGAATAACTACCACTACCTAGGTGACAAGCTGCATAGCAAAGAAGCCAAGAGATTAATGAACATGAAAAATTATGGCCCACTACTAATGATGGTCCATCCAAGACAGAACTAAGGCAACAGTCATGAAGAAAGGTTGTCTACAAGCTTAGGAAAATTAGGAAAAAGCATTAGTCTTCCTCTGTCAATATTGCTTAAGTGTGAACAAGTTTCTTAGGCACTTTTTCCACCTTAGCTTCACAAACATAAAACAGGGAAAATTGCTGTAAGTACTGGTGTGGTCAGAGTTATCTGGTGGTCGGAATGTATTTCAAAAGCACCAGATGAATCCTACAAAATCCTGCAGCAACTGCAGCATCTCCCAAACTACCTATGGCTCTTCAGCAGGCAGAAAATGCAGCTTCTTGGAGCAGAGGTGGAGATCCAGCTGCACAGAAGTTCCTGGCTAGACTGAGTCAGAGGTGGGGGGGCTATGGAAAGAGATGACATACTCAGTGCAGCGAGCAGGATGGAAAGGAACGAGGTGCACAGGGTGAGTGGCGCTTTGGTGTGGTACATGTTATCTTTTTGGTATTTTACATCCCTATTGTGAAGTCCTACTGGTAACACGGCAAAGATTATTGCCTAAAAACTCCAGTCACAAATGCATATGCAACACCCATGTTAGCAGAAACAGACCCTTTTCTCCTAGTACTGAATGCACTCAGAGTTCCAGAAGTTTGGCTTAAGCTCTTGGGCTTGCATTCCTCTCCAGAGAAAAATGAAATCTGCAGAAGAGACATGTATTTCTCCTCCATTTTATTCCACACACTCAAGACACCTAATAAATTTGCTTTGACTTCTTATTCTTCCCTAAAACAAAGGAAAAACTTAGAACCAGAAATATCTTTTTGCTCCTTGGCGAACTGGCAGACACACGTGTAGGACTGTTTCCCACTTTTATATAATGAGATTTAAAAAAAAAAAAAAAAAAAAAAAAGCCAAAACAGATTGCACAGGAAAAGATGAAGCACTAAAACCAAAAGCATATCGGGACTGAGAATAAAAAACTAAATGGTTATGTAGATAACAAGAACATCCTAATAGTAAAGAAAAACAGTAATCAAAGTTTTGAAAGGCATGTAAACTCTTGAAGAAAGAGCCAGCCAGCCTTTTAGTACTCACTGGGAATAGAGAGAAACTTTTGGTCTGAGGTTATTCTGTATCTATATACTAGAGTTTCTTGCATGTTTCTTTATAGTGTGGATATACAAAACAAAACAGAGTCGGTGAACAGACTGCATGGCTCGCTAGTCTGCTCCACCACAGCAATACAACTGTCCCTGCTCTTTCAGCAATAAACAGACTGCTTGTGTCGAAACCTGAGAGAGCTCTGGGCTTCCCAGCCCTGGGAAATTCAAATGTGGACTCGTTTTGAGAGAGGGAAGAGTCAGATTAAACACTGATTCAGCCACAAGGCACGGACAGTTCCCAGAGCCAAACCCGGGGATGTTGAGACCAGCATTTGGGGGGGAACAGACCTTTTGCTAAACCGTACTGTGAGTCTGTGGGTGAACTGGATGAGACATACTGAACAAAACCCACAGCCCAGGGCAGGGAAGCAGTGGTGCAGCCGGAGTTATCCTCGCTCCTCCGTGCCACAGACACTGCACCCTGAGCTCCCAGCACTGCATGGGGGCAGAGACCAGAGGACCCCACCATGCTCCAACCCACCCCAGATGTGGAGGACTTGCCTGTTGCACAGGCTGCACTCCCCAGCCCAGCATCCCCCAAACTCCACACCTCAGCAGCAGGAAACACCTCTCCCTGCCTTTTGCTGCTCTACATGTCAGAGAAAAACATGCTCCAGCGCCCAAGCCACGCCAGCTGCTGAAGGGGAGGAAGAGCCAGGAGCCACTTACGGGGATGTGCACTCGCAACATGAGTTTCTTCTGGCTGGAGGTTTTCCTGCTGCTGCTGCTGCTGGAGGCATCTTTCTTCTTGTCCATGGCAGTGCTTCCCATCCCTTCACCCAGGCGTGGTGCTGGGCAATGGATCTGGAGAGGGAAGCTCCTTTTCCACCTCTCCCCACCGTCCCACCGGCCGCAGTTACTCCAGGCTCCTTATTTTCTTTTTTCTTTTCTTTTTTTTTTAATGGCCTTAGGAAATTGAGGGGGGGGGGGCAGGGGGGGAGGATAGGAGAAGCAGAGGGAAGGGGAGGAGTTTCTCCAGCTCCGGCCTTTAATCCCAGCAGCGAGGTGTCAGGGGAGACCTTCTCAAGAGCATGAGATGCCCTTACAAACGCTGCTTGCCTTCTCACTCTTCCGCCCTTTCAAAAATATCCGGAGCATCCTGGGGGGGTGAGAAAGTTTCCTTCCCCTCGCCCAGCCCGGCCGCACTCTCCCCCGAAAGAAAGAAAAAAAAAAAAACAAACCCAAAACACCCAAACGCCACAGAAAGAAAAAAAAAACAAAACGAAAAGAGGAAGGCGCTCGGGCGAGGCTCCTGGCAGAGCGGCGGTCGCGGGGGGCCGGGCCGGGCCGGGCGGAGGGAGCGCGGCTTCCCCGCGGAGAGCTCGGCGGGCGAGCGCTGCCCGGCGGAGCCCCGCGGGGAGCCCGGCCGGGGAGGGAGGAGGATCCCGGGCGCTGCCGAGAGCCCCGGCCGGTTCGCCAGGAAGTGCACGACGAGCACGACACAACTTTCCTCCGCGGCCAAGCTCCGCAGCCCGCCGCGTGTTCGCGGCCGCTTCCCCCCACGGGCTCCCGCTCGCCCCGGCCCCCCCCGTTTGTTTCTTTCGGGGGGGGGGGGGAGAGAGGAGCTGGGGCTGTGCCCGCATCCCCCGGGCTGCTGGAGCACTGGGGTGGGCGAAAAGGCTGGGTTTCACCTTGCCAAAAACGCACAAAGGCGGCGCGGTTCCTTTCCCTCCCTCCCCCAGGATTTCTCGCGGTCGTGCCCTAAAGGAGGGTTATTTCCCCCCTCGGTCCCCGCAAGCGTTCCCGGGCCAGCCAGCAGCCCTGAGCGAACCGGCTTTGCACGGCCCAGCCCGGCTGCTGCAGTGGCCCCCGCGGCCCGAGGGATGGCGCTGGGCGGGGGGGGGACCAGCCCGGCGTCCCGGCCAGGCTCACTCCCGCTGGGCAAAAGCACAGCGCTGCCCTCCCGCTTGCTGCCAGGGAACTTGTGCCAAGCCCCGGAGGGCCCCGGTCCCCTCTTGAACATAGATTTTTGTATTTTTTTTTTTTTTTTCCGCTCCCTCCCTCCAAAAAGCCTTCAAACGCGAATTCGGCCGAGCGAAAAGAGGCGGATCACGCCCCGCGGGGAAACGATTTTGGCGTTACGGAGTATCAGAAGACGAAAATCTTTCAGGATCCGCTTCACCTGTGGCTGCGCCGGTTGCTGGTGTGTTTCAGACCACGCTGCCTTGCAGCTACAGAGCAAAACCATGCCAATGCCACCCCTGCTGCCAGGCAGGCTTTCGGGGCTGGGATTTTTGGACCGCAGAGAGAGAGAGATGTCTTTGCCTTAAAACAGCCAGTGGTTTTCATACACGCAGAAACAAACAGACGTTCTGCATCAAAATCGGAGGTTTTGTTCTAGAAAAAAAAAGTGACTCTTCTTCCCCGGACAATCTCTACACCATTTTACGCTGTCTGAATTTGAGAATTGGACCAAGGCCGTTACAGCCACAGACCTTTGATCACATCACTTAAACACAGATTTTCACTGGGTTCAAAGCTGTGCATGTGCATTCACAGAGTCTGCACCATAGTTACCTCTAACAAATCTTACAGGATTCTATGATAAAATGATTTATAAGCATTGAGGGGAGAAGTGGAAGTGTTTTCCACGAAAATCTTCTTATATTCTGAAAAAAATATAGGACTGTGATGGCTATCTTCAAGAAATAAAAGAATTCAGATTTACTTCCCTCCTTATGGAAGTCTCAGGATTTAACAGATACAGGTATAAAGTCAGTAGCCACTTCTCTAAAACCATACAGAATCAAATAAAAATATGAACCCTCTTCTTTAATGTTATACATAACTGTCCTATATGTTCCTACAGGACGTCATGGAAGGAAGCAGACCCAGAAATGAGGCCGCAGGGGTTAACAACATTGTCACCGCATCAGAAAGGAATATTAATGGCACATGGACAGAGGAAGCAGAATTCTCCCAGACAGTAAATGGTGCCTGGGGGAGCCTGGGAGCCCCCCCAAAAAAGAGGAACAGGTCTGTAACAGCCACTTTCCCCCAACATTTATATAAACTCTTCTGCCAACCAAGTGCTGCTGACAAGGGATATGGGAATGACTGACCCCTGGAATCAAGAAGTGAGAAAATTACTACTGAACATGTCTCTCAAAAAACTGTCACGACATTCTTCATTGCAAGTACGGTCTTGAAAGTTAAAAAATAAAGAAAAAAAGAGGTAGAATTTCTTTAGAAGGATTTTAGCACTAGGTATCATAAGTAAGCAGATCTCCTGGCTGTTCTTTATTAAATTAACAAACAGATAAGGTGGAATAAAACCTACCATATATATAATCCATTCCCTTATTTATGCAGAATTGTTTCCTACAATATTATAATTTATTTTCCACATTCAGTATTTTAAATCTAAATTAATTCCTTTTCTTCTTGTAGGTTATTTATATGAATAACGGTGGATAATGTAAAATAAGTTTCAGGAAGTAACATAATGTCAATATGGCCAAATTCCCAAACCTAAAAAACCACCATGAATCAGCCTCCCCCCCAACATGATATAGCCTTAAGCATATTTCTAACTTCAATAATACCACAATGTGGGGTTATTCTTATTTTTCTCCTTTGATCCTCTAAGATCCCAAAAATACGACCTTTGATCCTCCAGTCATATTTTTAAACTTTTCATTGCAGCTCTGAGGATTAGAGACATATTTAAAAAAAAAACAAAACCCAAAGCCAAAATCATCCTACAGCTGCTAGACTTCAGAAGCTTGACTCCCCATCAAATCAAGTGTTAATAAGACCCTGCTATAAAATAAAGGAATCACCAGTTATTTCAGACAGTAAGGCATCATGGTTTTATCCTTTTTTTTATCTTTTGGGGACAAATGCAGCGATCGTATGAACGAGCAACATCATAAATACTTTTAACGAGAGTTAAAATTATTTTTTTCCACATTAAATCCTGTCAATTTGACTACTAACAACTGTGTTTTCAGAGGCATGTAAGCATCTCAATTGCTAATTTCACAGACAAATGGGTACCAAAATACTTTTGAGAATATCACCCTAAGTACTTAGAGGTTTCATGCACCCTCAGGTGGGAAAGCAGAACAGCATCTCAAACACACCAGCCACATTTTGCTTCTGCCTAATACCACCTCAGTGCTCCCCATGACCAAGCCATAGCTGTAACTCAGCAGAAGTAGCACGTGCATTTTGGGCTACACACCATCACAGAGCTTGCCCTAGTTATTCCTTAAATACAGGTTGAGTCAATTTTTCCATGATAAATTCCCAAAGTACATTCCTAAGTTTATAAAATAGCCATAAAACTTTGCTTTGAGTCTTGGTTGTATCGATTGTAGTTGCCGTAAGTAAAATACTATGTCACCAGCTAACTTTTGTGCTGAAATTTCACGTGCAATACATAGAGATTTTTTAACGTCTTTACATTTAAGTGAAAAAGTGTGTCTAAAGAAAGTGGTGCATGGGGAGAATTATGTGAGTTGCTGGTGGTTTTTAAATTTTTATTAAACTCAGCATTTTTTGCTAATGCTTTAAAGTTTGTTGTTAGTAATATTGCTAAGCACTCATTTATTTTATTACAGAAAAAAAACTGTGAAAATAACTGTTGTTCTTTCTCTTCAGATGACATACATTAATCTTACTGTGAGCATTTAATGTAGGTTTTTCACACATACAATCTGTAGCAGCCACAAAAACCTGCAGAAGCCCCATTTTGGGAGACTAACTTTCCCACTATAAATAATGCCTGTATTATACCAGGATAAATATCGTAATTTCTCAGATCAACCACATTGTATCTTATGTATGTGTATACATGTGTTCTTACTTGGGACTCTCAAACCTTTTTAGAATGTTTCCAGGATTTAAAGACAAATCCTTGAAAATCAATATATTTTGAAATCTGGATGGCCAAGAACTTGCCTGGCTGTTACTGGTATCTGGTATCCCACCACCTACTATGCTTCATCACAGCTATTTTTATTTTCTTCTTATGCTAACCTTTGTCCATGTAGGTCTCTGCAGTTCTCTTTCTGCCTGCCCCTTTCTGCTCTGCCTCATATTCCACCTCTTATTCTCCATCTTTCCCTGTTCTCCACTTTGCTGCTCAGTTTCTTGAGCATGCATGAAGTCAATTGTTTGGTTCCTGTTCACTGTATTTATTAGATTGAATTCAACCCTGCTGCATAGGGCTCCTTAACTTAATCAACAGCACAATGTAATTAAACATGATGCAGTATTAGGATGCAGTAGTCCCTGTACAAGTCTTTTCTGTAGAGGCTAGAGAGGATACACACGCCTACATCCATCTGCCCATACTCACACTCTCACCTGCTACCCGCTGACACTCAGCACAGTGCAGGGAGCAGTTTTCAAGTCAAGCAGAATATAGTCAGCACGAGGAAATACCTGTAGACAGCTAAATTGCATTTTTTGCAGCAAAACTGCAATTAAAATGGTCTTCTGTGGGGAAGTTTGCAGGGGAAATCGCAAGCCTGCCAAGAAAGCCTAACTTGCTGATGTGAGATAATGAGGTTAATGAGAGAGGAACTTCTGGTCCCCAGAAGGTCCCCAGGAGCATAACAGCAGCAAAGACTGAGAAGTTTACGCTGAAGGAGAGAGGTTGTGTGGTCAGGTGGCTGTGCTTCCTCTCTAGGCTGTCAGATGCCTTCTAGTAAACGAGTGGTTACTGAAATAAATTCTCTCTTGTCACTTGAAGCCCTGCAGCACATGGTGCTGTTTTAAAGCAGCATGCTCTGGTTGAGCCATTCTGCCCTACAGCTCTCTCCCTCTTGTTGACACTGTTTCTGCTGATGTGCTGGTCACTCCAGAGCTGCTGCACTGATTCATGCACTGAGTCAGTGAGATGTCTTCTCATCCAGACCATAACACAGAGGAGAGGAAGCGAGAGAGAAGCAGTTTCACAGGAACTTTCTAGGCTGTTTCTCTAATTTAATCTGACTGCTAATTTCTCTCCAAACAGCCAAAGGCAGGGGCAGTTTTTTGAGTGTTCTTTCCTGAAAGTGTCTCAGTTGCAGATCTTGTGCAGCTTGACAATTGATCCTGGGTATCAAAAAGTTTCAGAAGTCTTCATTTGAAATGAGTAGGCCCACGCAACGGATTAATTTGGTACGTAGAGAGCCATAGTAAATTTGTTTTAACAAGCTCTGGTCAGGTTTGTCGTTATCTCAACCCTTCGTGCCCCACGTTGGGCACCAAAAGAACTGTCGTGGTTTAACCCCAGCCAGCAACTAAGCACCACGCATCCGCTCACTCACTCCCCCCCCATCCACTGGGATGGGGGAGAAAATCAGGAAAAGAAGTAAAACTCCTGGGTTGAGATAAGAACGATTTAATAGAACAGAAAAGAAGAAACTAATAATGATAATGATAACACTAATAAAATGCCAACAGTAGTAATAAAAGGATTGGAATGTACAAATGATGCGCAGGGCAATTGCTCACCACCCGCCGACCAACACCCAGCCAGTCCCCGAGCAGCGAATCCCTGCCCCCCACTTCCCAGTTCCTAAACTAGATGGGACGTCCCATGGTATGGAATACACCGTTGGCCAGTTTGGGTCAGGTGCCCTGGCTGGGCATGAGAAGCTGAAAAATCCTTGACTATAGTCTAAACACTACTGAGCAACAACTGAAAACATCAGTGTTATCAACATTCTTCACATACTGAACTCAAAACACAGCACTGTACCAGCTACTAGGAAGACAGTTAACTCTATCCCAGCTGAAACCAGGACAGTTGGCATGGGCACCGGTGCAAGGATTGGCAGGAGGCTCCCTGTTTTGCCATCTGCAATGCTTGCCTCACTATCTCCCATCTGCACGGCTCCACAGCCATAGTCCTCCCGCAGTTACCCACATATTCCATAATACCGACACCACAAGAACAGATGCAACCACAGTAATTCAGATGGGTAGATGATGGTGTGACCCGAACCCCGTTGCATGGTTCGCATTAGTGCCAGCACTGTACTGTAGACTATGGTGACAGGTAAGTTCAGATTCTCATTTACATCACTACCGTGTAAGAGTAAAATGAGAATAATACTCAGTGTCATCTCTGCATAGAAAGTAAGTGTCTGGGAGACCTGATTAGGTATAAACATGAAAACCACATCTTCTTTTTTGAACCAGGACAGCTTGATGAAAGACCTTGAAGCTGATTTTTCAAGGTTCACACAACCTCTCTTGTTTCTGAGTGCCCAGAGAGCCTTCCAATCATCAAAGCACCTTCAGAGATAAATTTTTTTTTTTTTCTATATTGGTTTCTATATACAAAAAAATTTCCATTAACTGGAATGATGCTGTTCAGCCTCAACTTTTCTTAGTACTGAAGAATCATAGAAGAAATGGACAAAGCCCTGTAAAGCATCTAATTTCCTCCTTACTGATACGGGAAAATGTCTTTTGTATTTTCCACTGATTGTGATTCAGACTTTCGGGCTGTTAGCCAGACACAATACTTAATGCTTTTGATTTACATATATAGGCCTACAAGTTAGACAGATAACCTCAATCAAAATTTAATATAGCAGATTATATGCAAAACCAGTGGAATGATATTTGTTTCCCATATAGCGCAATTTTTGTCAGTCCTGCAAATTAATACAGAGAAGTACAAATAGGCTTCAAGAGGAGTCTGCTTTTCATTTTCTTTTCCAACAGCGTGCATAATGCAGTACATTAGCTAAAAGAGCATTTAAAGGAGGCAGAGGCATAGTTCTATCAGATATGTGTGGGCACAAGAACAAAAAGTGTTTTCAGCAGTAAAAATCTGAAAATACTTCGATGTTCTTCCCAGTGAACTGGGAAGAATTCAGAGAGCTGAAGAATTATAAACGTACTTTCTGTGAGCCTTGTCTGTGCGGTAATCTCAGAATTTATTCCTTGGCATAGAGCGTGTTGGGCCTCAGACAGTACAGTAGGCAGTAACAACGCTTTCTTTCTGGAGCAAAGTGAGTGAGACTGCCCCAAAACATCAGCCTGTTACTGCTTGGTGGTGCAGATGTAAAAAGAGGTGAGGTTCCCAAAAGCAATCATAAGCAGCCAATTCCAGGATGGTCTGTAAGATCTCAAAGAAAATAATTTTTGCATGTTCAGCTTCAAATTTATTATGCTGCAAAGTATTGGTGGCAAGGTGTCCCAGAACATACCTGTAGCAGTGTTCCTCCACTTAAGTTCTGCCCAAGGCCAATGGCCAGGCTCTGTTTAGGGAAAGCAAAATTGCACTGACCAAGAGTATTTCCTGCACAAAACAATTTAAACATGTTTTCTCACATGGTATTAACTAATAACAGCAGAGCACCAGAAATCACATTATGTGTGGAGAACCGATGAGAAGGTGATCATTTATGGATGAGACAGAGGAGTGAACAAAAAAGGAAGAAACTGCAGAATGATATGAAACCTCATCTGCACAATGACTTCCAGAGGATCAGAATACACACTGAGACTTTGCTTGTCTACACAGTTTGGCAGGACCTATGGATATCACAACACAAAAGCAATAAGATCCAAACATCACAAAAGCATGAGAGGTGAATCGCAACTTCTTGTTTTCATAAATTGTATTTCTCTTGTACTAAGAGCAGAGTCTTTCCAAATTAGTCTTGCTTGCAACAATGCCAACACATTATTTAATCCCCAGCTACCTATTCTAATTGAGGTGCTGCGGAAATTAGCTTTATGCTTCTCCATGCATGGTGAGCACAGGCAAGCATGACGAGTAGGTGTGAAGCATGCATTGATGCAGATCCAAGACACCACCTCCCCAGAACAAAAGGTGACACGTTGGAAAGGTTGCTCAGAAACAGTACTTTCATCTACACTAGCAAACCAAACAGTGTCAGGGCACGGGCCCGAGCACTGTCCTGTGACTGTCCATATTGTTAAATTGTTCACAGTCTCTGCAGAGTTTTGGCTCAGGCTAACTACAACTCTCCAAGACACTGCCAAGGCACGGTTCAGGAATTAACACTGGTCAGGGACCATTCCCAGTAGGAAGCTTGACATAGCTGCTCTGTCCCAGAGATAAGAGTTTTACTACAAGCCTTTCTGTACCAGTTGCCCTCAGGGCAAGAAAGTCATCTGAGGTCTGCATCCTGGACCTGTGCCAAGAGGATGGAAATGTTAGATCCTGGCTTCCCTGCGTGCCTGGGCTCTCTGCAAACAAAACTGAAGCTCCTCCTCAGTCTTTTCAAGGCCCGTCAGCAGACCACTTCCATAGGAAGAGGCAAACATAATGTCCTACTATACTACTACTGTTTTCAGCAGAAAAAGGAGGAATTCTCTTCACATTGCATTGAGGTGTATAATGATGAAGGTACCAAGGGTCATAATTATTAGCAAATCATTCTGACACATGAATGGTGATAGATATATCCAGTTAAAGACTGCAGATTTTGCATTACCATAGCAACAATGGAATTCCAAAAGAAGTATGTATTTATAATGTAGCAAGTGCAGATTTAACACATTTCATTTTTCAACTCAGTCTGAGATTCTAAAGCCAGGAGAATAGCTTTAAATCTCTCCAACAGTGTTAGAAAATCGTGCGAATGACAGTAAGGAAAGATTTAAGGTGATATAATTTCATGTCAGAAAGAACTTTTGTTTTGAAATATCTCAAAATAACTGTATCATTTTTCTTAAGATGATTGTCTAAAATCTTATCAGGAGAGTTTTAGAAGCAACAAATGTCTAGAGATGACCCTAGAACATAAAGGTGCTCCCCACGCTGAAGCCAAGAAGTTCCCAACAGATGCTAGTTAGTGTCAGTCAGTGTAGCTTCATTGACATTATTAATTTTTTCTCAATTAAAATTTTTATTATGTCTTATTATGCAAAGTTCCTGGACTTCAGAGTCTTAAAAATGAACAGTTAACACTAGAGATGCATATAAACTCAGTAGATACATGTAGGATAAAAAGCAAATTAAAGAAAAGGAACCAATATGGAAAAAAAAAATAGTCCTTACCTTTGTAACTGGTAACTGATAGG
Source organism: Haliaeetus leucocephalus (assembly GCF_000737465.1). Classification (NCBI taxonomy): domain Eukaryota; kingdom Metazoa; phylum Chordata; class Aves; order Accipitriformes; family Accipitridae; genus Haliaeetus; species Haliaeetus leucocephalus. The sequence continues at coordinate 22,866,959 of NW_010972436.1, read as the reverse complement.
TCCCCATTTTGGGCCAACTTAATTACTTTCAACTGAAAGCAGTCAGTCTTCCTAGCTCTCTGGGTAGTAAGCACTGCAGGGAGACCACAGAGAACAAGCCTTCAATTTATGTTCTTTTAAGTCAAATTGACTTCCTATTTGTGCTGTTTACTCCTTATTCAGCAATCAGCTTAGAATTTCAAACAAACAGAAGCAACCAGCAGGAATGTCTTGTTTTAGTGAATGAGGACATGGTCAGAAGCTCACAGAAGTGCTGGGAAAGTGTGGAAGACAATAGGAAGTATCGATACACTGCAATTGCCGGTAGGAATCATGAAGGGATGGGATACAAAAGATCTGCTTGGAAAAAACAGATGTCAAGGTCATATCTGCTTCTACAGACCAAGGAACTCACACTTCCAAGGGTGAGCGACAGGGTCAATGTGGAAAGGTCTCCCAGCTGGAATATATGACAGATGCTAACCGGACTGAAAGAAGGGTGGCTTCTTAGTAAAAATCTTGCAAAATAGCACACAGAGAATAATAATAAAGTCCTAAAATGCCCTTATGCCAGCCCTGAGAGGTCACCACCTACAAACTAAGAGCAAACCCGAGAAGGGGGCATTTGCTTGAGCCACAATTAGAGACAAAGATCATCAGGTGTTTATTTAGCAGGAGGACTGGTGGAAAGCTAAATGGCTGAAAGGACTGTAGCATCCCCTTAGCACCACTAATACACAACACTTGCATGGGGTGACATGATCAGACTGAGGCCAAGCAAAGGGTCATGTCTCCTTCTTTTCCAGTGCCCTTCCCTATTCACAGAGCAGCTAGATCTGGCAATGCTTAATATAATGAACTACTAAAATTCTGCAACAAAGCAGAGCTCCTGGTGTGAAAAAGTGGTACTGCTGTATGACAGAAGAGTAAAATCAGGAAACAGTTGTAGGAGAGGAACAGAACCTACATACTGCAGGAGAATGAATAGCAAGAGGGAGATTGAAACAAGAAGATTGAAGTCCTGTATCAGGTGAGATGCAAACAACTGCATCTGTTTCTGCAGGCATCTCTGCAAGCTTCCCAGATGACAGGAAATGTATAACCTGGAACTTATGGTTTTCTTTTTAAATATAAATTTATTTTCTTTTATTTTCTGGTATACATAAAAATGTGGGTGGAAAATGTGGGAGACTCTCTAAACTGAGTGAAATATGTTCATTATGCCCCAGCGTTACTGTAGACCACAAAAGACGCATTTCCACTGGGAGATGATCATAAGGTGAGGGGTCTCAGTGCTCCACTCCAGCATGCGCCGGTAAGCTGTTATGGGACCACAGCACCTCGGGTGAGAGGAAGGGGAGAGCAGTCATTCTCCTGTCAAATTTCTTCCTGCCCATCAACATTACTCTTGATGGCATGAGGCTGATAATGTGGAAGATTTTTTTTTATTGCACCATAGGAAGCTCTACTGTGCATTACTCTATTATCTGAACTGACAGTAGAATTATCAGTTATCCAGAATTATCAGAATTATGAATATCTGAACTGATATTTAGTATCTAGGAGATTATAATGACAAGCATTTTGTGCCAGGAAACTCCAAATCAGAACTGTAACACCTCTGTATTTTGACTACCGTATACTACAAGAGTAATTAAATAATGTATAACTGATTAAGAATATAGAAGAACCATCCATATATAAAAATCACCATAAACAGGTCTAATTTTATATTAAATGCAATGCCAAAGTAAAGATACAGAATTGCTAATATACAGACATAAACATATGTGCATACGTGGCATATATATCTCAAACCAGTCTCAAGCATTCCATACAAAATTGGCTACAAGGTAACTATATTTTCTAGTGAGGAAAAGGTGTTGATAGTTTTTGTTGGAAGCAGGCCATTACTTACTAAAGTTGGGGCTAATCCTGCAATCTTATCATAACGGAAGTTTTGTTTTTATCAGGACTTCAGGATCCATATTAAACAAATATTATCTCACTGCCAAAATAAAATGCAAAGTACTTGGTACAATGTGTTTGATTTAATGGAATATTCAGATTTGTTTTTCGTATGCCACTCTCAGGCATTTGATAATCAGAATTTACTTTTTGATGTTTGGATTAACGATTACACTATTCTTCAAATCCCTAAGGCTATCATTCAGCTAAGGAGCAAGACTTGAGTCCTGGGAGTAGAAACTCAGGCATTTCATTTTAAGCTCTTTGGAGATGAAGGGACAACTTTTCCCATTCAACTCTTCAGAATCTGACAGTAATCCCTTAGCAAAAGGCTTAGTCCTACCAGAACACAGATGTCCCATGAAATTAGGGCAACTTCAGGAAAAAATATTTTTAGTACATTCTGCTCATTAGCACTAAAACAGAAGCTGAGGAAATCCCAATACCCTAACAAGTATCTGTGAAAGTTCACACAAATATTTATCACTGAATCACACAAAAAATTACAGCTACAATAGTAATGTTGAGTGAAGGATACCATTTTCTTATCTGTAAAAAATTACATCTCTCATTAGTTCTTTTCACAGTAAAGCTGCTTCATTATTTATCCTCTGGGTAAGCAATTACTAACAAAAGTTGATCCTGGGTAGTGTATGCTGTTTTTCTCTTTAATATTTACTACAAGAGACCAGATATTTCAAGTCACAGAAGCCAAATTAAAACAAACCCCCAAAACTGAAGAATTGCTCTAAGCAAATAAAAAGTTCTTGGTATCAAAGCATTGCTGGGCAGGAGGAAACATGTACTTTCTCCTTGAAGAAAACTGGAGAGCACTGGAATTACAGATTTATAAACTCTTTCAGAAAGCATCAGCCTGACTATGAGAGTGTTCTCAGCTCTAGCTCAAATCAATTAAGCTGAAATCTAAAGTCAATACAAGAACAAACGTAAAAAAACCCAGCATGCATACGTTTAGTCAAGAAGATAGAAGAAGTTTCTTATATATAAGAGCAAGCAAGTTCTGGAATGGATTTTCAGTGACAAACAGGGGCAAAAAAAGGGCAATATATTCATGAAAGGGATTATATACAATATGATATGGGCAATAACAGGTGATTGGACTATGTTCCCACACACAATGTAAACATTAATCTCAGAATTAGGCCCAACAAGGTGTGACTACCAAAAGATTAATGTCAGATTCACAGTTGGATACCACAACTGAGTCTGCCCTGCCATTATATTGTTCAAATATAGCCCCCAGCTTACCTCTTATTCAGATTAAAAAAAGGTAACCCTAAAATCTTGGTGCTCTTAAGCTACAAAGCCTAGATTGAAAGCACCACAGATTAGCTCATCTATCAAGCTCATTTTGAGTTACAAACTGAAATTAAAGAATTTACTCATTTGGGTGAAAGACCATTATTCCCTTACAAAAACATGGATAGAAGTTAACTATTCAAATGCTCCAAATCCTCTGACATTTTCTCAGAATGTATGTGCTCACCCAAAAGGAAAGGTGAGTTCTCCCAAAATTCACTGGGAAAGGATAAAGAGTGACTCATTTTACCGTATTCCTACAGACTGTGAGATAGTTCTGAACATTATGAGACTCTTTCAGAGGTCCTGGCATCTCCTGGAAGTACCATGAAGCCAAAGAAGGTATGGCATCACCATGAGTATAGCAATTCAAAATGCCTTCTCAACCAAATATCAATTAGCCTGGTAAAGATTACTGTAATGAAAGTAAATCTTTTTGTAAAGCTCAGAGTATTTTAGGGAAGAAATAGTCCTGTGGTATGAAATCTGTGGAAGTTAAATACTTCCAGGGCACAAGGCGATTCTAGTTGGAGGAAAAGGAGTACAACCAGTGAATAAAAAAAGAAAAGCACACAAGTTAAGGAAGGCAAACAAGGGTGGAGGCCAAAACAGTTCCCAGCTGCCACTGGACATGAGAGTCCCAGGCTACATGCGCTCTGACGCTAGTACTGACACAGTAATGCATTGTCCTCTTTGTCCCCCCAAAACTCTGCAAGTCACTGAGACCTTCTCCTCTGAGTCAAATGTCTCAGTTAAGCTTCAGTTTTATAGTGGTTTGCAGACACAGTTGTGTAAATGCTGAGCATCTTGTGGAGCCCTTAGAAACTTCCTGAAATCAAATGCTGAACTTGTCTCTTGTGAGTAGCACAAAACCACAAACCAGTCTTTTCATGTGCTGTTATCACATTAGATCTTCAGCTTTTTTTGTAGTCTTACAATGAGCCAAAGTAAACCTATTTATCATGCATACCATTAACCTACATTTTCTCTTTTTTTGGACAGAAGAGTTTTGGAGCCCTTGGTGATAAACATAGATAATCCTTGCTCAACATTTTAAAATGTGCCTATTTAAACTTGGTATGAGTATTCTGCAGATTTTTTTTTAGTGTCCCTCTGAAGTGTTTGCATGCTTTCTGCAAAGAAAATAAACAGAACAAATATTATGGCACCACAAGTTGGTCAATTATTAGCCTTTGCATACCCAGATCATGGCCTTTCTTTACAAGGACACATGTTAATATATAATAGAAGTGTATTTCAGTTCTCTTATAATTGATTTTTCAGACACATATTGCAATCTTATAAGGTCAGGTGGAAAGTAAGTTGACCAAAGAGAGGCCTTTCAGAAAAATCAGCCAGTAGCCACACATAATGAGAAATACAACTGGAGCTAAACATATGACAATTATTTTCATTCTGCAGCAGTCCCAGGCTGGCATTTGACATGCACCCACCAGCCTCACTTAAGTCTGGATGAACTGTCCATAATGGCCTTAGCAGTGATTCTAATACTTCTCAGATGAGAGAGATGTACTAAATGTAGTGGGCCAAATTTACAACCCACTTTTTCAGGCAACTGTTGCTTACCATAGCTGTGACTATCCCTGTGAAGATGCAATTACTATTGAATACAAAATAATAATATTGAGGATGTAGAAAAGGTAAGTGGGGAAACAGAAAACAAGTTTAATCTGATTTTGTTCATAGGAAATGAGGTGGCATGGAACCCGAAATGGCCAGGCAAAGTACACATTGCAATCAAAATTTTTTTGGCTACGTTCAGAGACAGAACTAGGAAAATGTGAGAGAGAAAGGTTTTATTCTGAGACAGATTAAGGCAAGTCAGAGTTTTGTGAACCAAAATATTCCTAACATATAGTCACAGATAAAAATGACCAGAGAAAAAAATAGGTGGAAAATTAGAGAATGGTAGCCCGAGAATAGCAAACTGACTCATGCAGCCTGAAGACAAAGACAAAGCCAAGGAACCAGAGGTGAAGAAGAAGTCTGGACTCACCTGGCTTATTGGGGGACTTTTGATAAGATAAAGAAAATCGTATCAGAACAGTCCAGTTCAGCCTTCAACAAACTGCCTGAACTTTGTACTGCTCTGTCAGATATGGGCAGTTTTAATGCAAGGAGGACTGTAATACAGGTCATCATACTGTGCTGAGACCACGTTTATTCTGTACCAAGTTCGAAGTCTTACAGAGGTAAAAACACCTGAAAAAGCTTACACCAGAGGTGTAAAGGTATGAGGACTGTACACTCCTATATACAACCCTGCACACAAACCCAAACAATACTTGAGTAGTATATTCAATGTATCTAGTGGCTAAACTCTCCCATCTCTGCTAAGCAGAGGTGTGAGGGGCTCAGGAGGAAAAAGGCCCTTGTAACTAAGAGTTCCTGAAACTGTCTTTCTAGAAACTACAATTCCCAATTTTGCCATCCATTTGTCTTCAAGTATTGCATTTAAATTGCTAAAAATGAGCTAATTTCAGCTGCATTTTCAAATGGAATTATAATAATTATTTATGAATTGCACATTACATATTTATAAGTTATGATTGGCAAAATTTAGCACCCTGTCTGAAGGGACCTGTAAAGGAAAAAAAACCACCCAAACCAATTCAAAACTGAAGCCAGGAATGTGTTCTAATCAAAGTGTACAACAGAAAAATTAATTAGGCACTTTAAAGAGAGTAGTGTACAGAAATGGCCCAATCTCCTTCATTAACATGAGTCTGAGTGTCCTATCGTAAGAGATAAGAAGGGAAAGTGTTATCAAGAGTAGGTGAAAAGACAGTCTGCTTTAGTCTGGAGCAGCTGTTCCAGGAGACTGAGTAACCTCTTTATCACTAGAACATTAAAGATGTAGCTCTAAAGTTTTCTAGGTGAACCAAGTCTGAAGACAGTAGAAATTAATCAGTCTGTCAGCCTCTTACTGGATAAGATGTTGGAGCAGCTATGAAAGGGCTTTATTGCCAAACATAATCTTAGTGACCCATCTTGTATTTTTTTGTAATTTTCTCCATTATTGACAATCTTGTGTAAGTATTGTTTTATCCCTAAATCTCCTCTAGTGGTAAAGCAGATGCTACACATCTGAGATATGAATACAGCACTCCTTTCAGCATTATGAATCTATTACTTGGTAGGTAAATGACAAACTCCTGGAATACTTATTACACACCACTTGTGGGACTCACACAAGTAATGAGGGAGATCTACCACTGAGCTGCAAGGTCTGAGCCACAGGCAGACAGCACAAGCTCCTGGGGTGAAAAGCAACACTTACTTAGCAAGTTTTAGTCCAAGTCTCCTTGACAAGCAGTGAAGTAATGGAGGGATTGGAGATTTAGGGTCACCACTACAATGCTATTTTTTAAGCTGACAATCTAAATTAGATCTGAACTTATACGGATGAGATTCTCTGATGTTATATATCTCATGTAATATGTTAGTGAGTTGCAGGTGGATCTAATTAGATCCAGAAACTTGACATGAAAACCAAAAAGAGTTTGGAACTGTCTGGGTAAATCTAGGACAGAAGCCTGAACACAGCAAACACTTTTCTGTTTATATTGTCTTGGGTTTAAAGCATGTTCATCTGCAGTTTGGGATGGGTCCACATGCTTTATGGGTTTGTTTTTCACTTAGCTGCATCAGAAGAAATCTATATATAAACGTGGAAACCTGAGATACCCAAGTTTCTTTGAGCAGTATGGACTTTAACCTGGTCATAAAATGCATGTGTACATGCTATTAAAGAGTAAAGTTTCTATCTCCTAACAGCTGTGAGGAAAACCTCAAGAATTTGATCACTACAGACAGACAGGTGTGCAAGGAACCTGGAATAAGAATTCTGAGACCTCTATATTAGTTTAAATGCCTCCTAATGGCAATCTGAAGGCCAACATTGTTAAGTAAGCTAATCATTAACTTATTAATGCACTTATCAGTTATATTTTTTGTTCATTATTGTTTGCATAAGACAACAAAGACAGGTCAAGACTTACACACAAATGCCTTCCTTGGTACCCCAAATTGGGTGATGTATCTGCTATTGTACCACATTCTCTACCTTCCAGTCAGGAAGAAACCAAACTAGCAATATAACTGAGATGTCCACTGGCCGTTTTCTTACAGGCAGTTAGAGGATGTCTACTGCCAAATCATTCAAGACCTGCCTTGCGAGAGTACTGTGTGCTCTCAGTTTTTACTGAAGGAAGTGGGAGCTACAGCAGGTTGGGTTGTATCTCCTTGCCCCCTGTACCCAGCAATGACCTGATCCCACACGGTTCATTCACCATCACTGACATTAGTGGTCTGAGGCAAGAATAGAGAAGGCAACAGACTCCTCTCACATGGGAATTTTGCCCAAGAGAAATCTTACAGGGGTTAAGTTCTGTGCTATTGTTTTCTCATTTGTAACCTGGGACTTACAAGCCTTCCTTATTTCAAAGGGCTGTGGAATGATAAAGGGTTTAACACAGATACACTGCAGTAATAACATAATACGCTACATATCCATGAGACATTCTCTGGGAGCCTAACAGAATTGGAAAAAAATGTTTTAAAAAGCCATAGCTGGAAAAGCAAAGCTGTCTTTTCCTTCTGTTCTGAGTCAGCTTTGGCAGGAAGGGATATACTGCAGAAAGCACACAATAATTTTTCTGCTTTCAAATGTGGAAGAGAGTACAAACTGTGTTACAAGCATATTGCATTATAAAAGGATGATCTGAGAAAGCACACTTCATGTGGTTTACACATATATCACTGACCTTACAGTTCCTCCTAGTTTTGTTCAGGCTCTCTCCTGGACAGCACGTAGGACACTGATGATCTATTATCTGCAAATAGATAGCATTTAATTCCAGGTGAACACTTCTGTCTGTGGAGAAACCCACTGAAGTCAGTGGAGCTCACTGTGTACATGAAAGCATGGTAATTGTAGTCCAGACACAGCATTAGACATTTGGATCCTGACTTTCAGAACTGCTCAGCATATTATAGTGCTCCAAGAGCAACCTGTAGCAGCTAGGGACAGGCAGCTAAATAATTTAAAAATCAAGCCCTTAGCACCATATTGGACTGGACCCTTCTGGCTTAAACTTTGTATGACAGGGCAATGTGTATTACCATTACTCTATGGGAATTTCTCTCTTCTGTTCACTTTTGTCAACAATGTTGGCTAGTGAAGGCTGCTGTGTAAAGGAAGAAAATATCCCACAGCTTACCCTCTCACTTCCAACTCATCATCCCTAGAACACACAGATTTAAAGCAACCTTTTGTGCAATACACAAAATAAAACAGCTGGCTGCCCAGAAAGGCCTCACCCTAGACAAAACAGTAACAGTCCTTCAGTTAATCTAGCTTGCTGGCTCAACCAGATGCCAAGGAATCCAGAGCCTCCCAGACTTCTGGGAAGCAAGTAAATATCCTAAAATGCCATAGGTCAAACCATCTAACGCTTCTTTGCTGTCTCTGATCCGTAGCTGTTAGAGAACTGCTAGTCCTCAGACTGATGGCTATTGCTGATATGCTGGTGGCAGCACTAGCTGGCAGGATGCTGTCACTGCTAGGATTGTGCCATTCCTCTTTACACAGCAAAAATGAAATCACCTCCCAGATTGCATTCCAGAAAAGGCCAGGTAGCTGAAATTGCCCCTTTGTGAAAAAGGGTGGGGAAATAAAAAAAAGCAAACAGGAATGTACCGATAGTTTGTCGAGGTTCTTTTTTTTTGTTTAGCTAAATACTTTTGGTGTGTTGGAAGCAAAGAAATAGCCTTGGGCTAATACCTGCAGATTAAAATGTGAAGTTGATCACTGTCAAAAATACTTCGTGACCTAAAATGAAGCTCTGAGTAATCATCACAAGTGGCAATAAGCAAACTGAAGAATGAAACTGCTTTAAACCATAAAGTCATAGAATCATAGAATGGTTTGGGTTGGAAGGGGTCTTGAAAGGTCATCTAGTCAAAATCCCTGCAATGAGCAGGGACATCTTTAACTAGATCAGGTTGCTCAGAGCCCTGTCCAGGCTGACCTTGAATGTTTCCAGGGATGGGGCATCTACCACCTCTCTGAGCAACCTGTTCCAGTGTTTCACCACCCTCACCATAAAAAACTTCTTCCTTATATCTAGCCTAAGTCACCATCACAGTGACTTTGTCAGACAGAGTACCCCAAACTTAAGTTCTACTTTGACTCCGACAGCTTAAATAGTTTTTACTTTGCATTGTCTAGCTTTCTTCACAGGGATGGATTTCACTGTTGTACAACATGATTCGATGGCAGTGTACCAGCAACACTCTCTGCATTTCCCTGCTATTAGTAAAAACTACTCTTGCCGCTTCAGTCCTGTGTTTCAGTTATTTATACAGATCTCTATTACTAGAAAATCAGAAAATGTCACAAATTTACTTCCCATCACTCCTTATCTACCTTTCCTGTAAGTCAAGAACATCTTCTTAATCCAACTGAAGAGCTGAGGAATGGAGGCGCAGTAGGAAGTGATTTGTATATGACAGTTGGTGGTCTAAGAAGAAACTGAGCATACATCTACAGAAATCCTGGTTGGAAGCCAAACCAGATGACCATGTTTGAACCAAATTGAACTAAATTAAATAAAGGCTTTCTGCAGCACTCAGCACGATGTTATTTATGCCTTGAAATAGCATATCTGTTTCCCAGATCTTCCTGTCCAATTATTTAAAGGCTTGGTCCAACAGAGATAACATACAGAATCTGACTGTCAAAAGATCTGCTGCCAGCTGCAGTCACCTGCAGGGACTGGGAAGAAAGACATGTCTGATGATAGCATCAAGACTTTGGCTGAGACTGTTAAACTTCATAAAGCTGTCATTGTTTGAAAAGTGATGTCTGTTCCTTCTGCATCATGATGGAACCAGCAATGATCCATCCCTTGGATTTTACCCAAGGAAAGGCCAAAGAGAAACGTGAAAAACAAAGGAAATGAGCAGACCGCTGTTGCCTGCCTCTGCCCCCAACCACAACCCACACGAGCTCAGTTTGTTGTTTTGGCAGGAGAGCAGGCACTGAATAAGCAAGAAGGGCTGAAACTGGCAGAACAGTCAGAAAAGTATTTAGAGTTGTTTATGTATGAATGATTGCAGGGTGGGAAGGGCAGATATCTTCTATTTGGATAGATCAGGTAAAACCCTGGGGGCAGCGCTGAAAACAGAGCGCTTTGCAATCAGATGAGTAACATGATCCTGGACTGCTTTCTCTTTTCCCTCTGTGCAGACTCCAAGTTACAGTCGAGCTTTGCCTTGGAGTCCTATTGAACACTGCATTCGCAGGCATTTGTTAAATCCTGCTATAGCCCAGAGGATGCCTACCACTTTAATCCTCTTTATTAACAGCTCTCAATTTTTCTGCGTTGTAGCCAAGGTTTGCTTGCTGACTCCCAGTCTCAAGAGTCCTTGGAATATTTATATGGTATATTTACCTCCCTCTGATTTCATTACAGTAGTGATACTTGGCATTTCTATACTACCTCCTATAAAGGAGGGACAGGTCCATTACTAGTAATATAGGTTTGACACCACCAGCTATGCTTAATTGCATTCAAATGCTGAGTAGTAAACAAGGAACCAGTCTAAATGCAATGCCCATTTTCCACAGCTAATAATCTGACTGAGAAACTGCTATTATTGGAAACGTTCACCATTGCCTTTATTGTGAGAATTATACGTTTTGTAAACACAGCCACTGCGGGGCAGCAATACATAAGCATTCATCAATGCACACAGAAGTTTAAGTGTGCTTTGCATCTCCCAGGGTCCTGATGAGGCTGGTAATTGTTGTCACCCTCTGGCTGCAGACAACGGGGCTGATGCAAAGGTTAAGCGGTTAACACCCTTTGCTGTAAGCATATTTCCCCAACCAGGGTGACTTAGTGACTTGGGAACCATTACAGTTTTTGAAGGTAATGTTGAGATAAGGCAGCACCAAAACTGCTTTACATAGTTTGTATGTCTATTCTGAGAGATGTTGTCAACAACTCATAGCTTGAGGATGTTTGAACTTCATTTGCGCATGGTGCCAAATTATATGTTCTCAGGAGGATCACGCCTACATGCAAACAGGCAAGTTGCTATTTGCTTTTGCCATTTTCCCAGAGGAAATGATGGTGCCAGACAAGTGTGAGCAGACCAACCTCATATAGTATGTCTGGCTTTGTGGTTTATAACTCTGGAAGTAGAAATGACAAGCACTCCCACTACACTTTGTGTAATTGCCCAAGGATGCAGAAGGGTGACTCTAATCCAGGAGAGCATGAGATCCCCCTACCCAGATCAAGTCTCCAGGCTCAGGCACACAAGAACTTTCCAAATCTGAATCGAGGTTTTATCAGAATTTCTCACCGTTCTTCATTGCCCTGGATTCCTAGAGCGTTTGCACTCAGCCTAAATGTAGATTTGGCCCAGAGCTGAAGAATGGAGATTGTAACTGATACTAGCCTGACAGTGAAGAAATAACTATTGGAGCTCATAACCATCACTTAGAGACATAAGTAAACTAAAACAATATAGAAGCTACTTTTTTCCAAGTTAGGATTCTTGCCATCAAAATAAAGACAAGGAGACTATTAAAACCAGTTTGGATAAAACAGAAAAGGCTATCTACCTTCTTGCTAAAACCAGAAAATCAGATGTTACAGTCACTCTTGAGGATTAATTTTGAGATAGATCTCTGACATTAAGTACTACCATGCCGCTGTGTACTGTGACAGCCTTTCTCTTGTCTTGCATTAATTATTTCACAGACCAAGTTTTTCTGAGTTTAGATATATTCAGTAATGATTATCAGTTTTATTTAATGTAGGTTGGTTACTGAGCAATAAAACAATCAATTTTAGTTTTCAGCTTATCTTTGTAATACATAATGCAAGAATTTTCTAAACCTTTCTCTGCCCTCTAAACATAAATCACATGAAACAAAACCCTTAGTTCAATCAAAATTTGCCCTTCTTGCTAGACTTCCACATGAATTGTCTTACTATGTCAAATAGGCAGATGAAAGAGATTCACTTAATGAGCCTGGATAAGAGGGGGAACAAAAGAAGAAGAAAATATAAAACCAAACCTCAGAGTAATTGAAATTTGCTGGTTTGATTTTCTTTCTGTAGGTGTCAAGATATGAGAAGTGAGTATTGAAAAGGTATCTTTAGATAAGCCTCCCAGACATAAGTTATCTGTTCTAAAGTTAAATCAATGCTACAGACTACACTATAGACAGCTAGCTTTAAGTGTACAAGCCTGAATGTCAGAAACTGTCTGGACATGACAGTACAGAGCTCTCTGCAGGTTCATTGATGCTCTTTCTTTGCAGGGTAAAGGCATAACCTGAGATAGTAAAGAAGCTACATGCCTCCTCATTCAGAGCACCATGACTTCTAAAGACCACATAGTTCTAATCATAAAAATTAGCAGGGTGAGGAGCTGCCCTGTTACTGACTTACAGTTTTCTCCCAGGTTGATGTGACAGATGGGTGCTGCACCAGGCAAGAATCATATAGAGACTCAGGTGGGGAGGGCATCACAAAGGGCTCAAGAGCTATGTATGTCTAGCTTTTATGTTACCCACCATTGGGTTAGACTGGCTTTCTAATAGGTCATTAAACATATTGCTAATCTTTGACTTCTTTTTCCTTAATCTTCTCTATGGGGCATTATGGAATAGAAAGAACTGAACTTTTGTGTCTGGGTTTGTTTTGGTCAGGTTTAGGGGGTAAATCTTTTTTGATGTAAGTACACACTCATATAAAACACTTTTACTTGAAAAAAAAATTCTGAAGATTTTAGCTAAAAAGTCTTTCTTTTCTTCTGTAGTCAGTAAATACCTAACACACATGGAAAAAGATGATTCTTGTTTTGTTTTGTTTTGTTTTGACTAGTACGGAAAGTTGCAAAGCATTAAAGATGACTAACTTTTGATTTTGGAAAGAAAGAATATATGTATGTTGCTAACCAACTAGCTTTCCATCATCCTTTGAAAGGTAAAATAATTGCAAAACTTGATAGGACTGTACATGACTAGCTATGAGAAGAGCACATTTGTTTTAACTTCCAGTTGAAATAGGTAAGTTAGAAAGGCAATAGTCCTAGGAAGATCCCCAAGTCCAGTCCCTTTATGACAACTTCCCAACGCTCTAACCGTTTTTTTAAATCACTAAATTGTACATCGAAACATGTGGTGCAGTGAACTTCTGCCAAAGGAAGTGGCAATAAAACTGACTGCGACATTTACCTGAATGTGTTCAGACTGTTCAACAAATTGCTTACCCAGTGTACTGTTGTGGGGACCCACCTAGTGAAAGCATGAAGAATTGCACTACACCAGAAAATGAAAGGGAATATTGAGCCAAGGAGACAAATAATTGAACAATATAATTTAGAAGCTTCCAAGTGGTGAAACATGTGGCAAGACGAGAGAGACCGCAAATTCCAGCCAACATACAATCACCATCTGGAATTACTTTGCAACTCTCAGATAACTTGGTTCCATAATATGGTACAGCAGAAGCTTGCATTTAGGAGAATGGATAATATATTTTGCTTTAACTCAAATTGGTACAGTGCCAGAAGACATATTGGGACTTATGCTCAGTATTACCAGCCCCAGCACTAACAAAAACAGGAGTTGGTCTCTGTAAAATCAGAAGAATGGCTTTGTTAAGAAACACTAGAAGGTATTTCACTTTGTCTCTTTTTATTATTTTTTAATTTGACTCTTGTAGTATGAGCCATCATTTTATGTATGTGTCAAATCTTCAAGGCTTTATTCCTCTGACCACAAGGGCTGGAAGCTTTCATTACAATGAAAGCTGAAATTTTTACCTTATTTCTTTTGGCAACAAAGGCTATAAGAACACCGGTAGGATTGTTCAGTTTACAACAGATTTTTATGTAATAAAGTGCTGCAAATTCTGTTACAACCAACATTGATCTGCTCAAAAGGATTTTGCCCTCATTTCCCTGTCCTCACTTATCTAATCCACAAGAGAATCAAAACTTCCATAAGTAATAAGTCTCCAAAATATGTAGACATTAAAATCAGACACCTGGCTAAACCATTGGTATTTTCTCTTAATGATACAAAATCATATACTTTTTTTTCCATCACAAGGACATAAAAAAGGGGTACGGACTTGGTATTCATTTAGTATTGAAAATAGCTTATAATACTCTGAAGTATGAAGCAGCAAACATCTTTTGTTTTGTCATCTGAACATCCTCCAAAACAAAGTTGCAAATACTAAATATCCAGTTACAAAAAGCTATGTTATAGTGTAGGAATTCCCCCAAGACTCTTAGAATCACTTGCTTTTGCTTCTGCTCTTGTCTATACATTTTTAGGTCCACATGGCTTATGTGACTTCATTTCCAGAAAAGTCCTGGACAACCAACCCCACAGAACCACTTGCTGGCATATCAAACTGCCACTTAAGTTTGGAGAAGAGCCATACCAATTTAGAGGCAAGAGCAGAATTCTAGTTTATCTACCCTAATTACAATTTTGTCTCTCTTTCTTGACAAGACTTTTCCAAGAAAATCCTGACTCTTCTAAATCCTCCTCATGCCAACCAGCCTAATCTCAGACTTTGAAAATATTTTATTTCCACTTTTTTATCTTCTTATCTTTTTCAAGATACTTATTAGCATTTCCCTAACAAGTGATACTTTACATAAAGATCTACCTGAAAACTAGGGCTCCTGTAAGAGCGTGTCTTAGTAGTCAGAGCACGGCTACTTGGGACACAGGGACTCTCCTCAAGGTTCTGGAATACACAGAAATATCAAGGCACACAGGCCGTACTTGCCTTCTGCCTGCACAACCACCAGTGTCTCTGAAAGAAAGGGGGGCAGGCATTACTACTAGAGCACTGGCTCTTCAGAGCAGTGACTTTTGATGCCAGTAATAGGAACAGAAAGCCTTGCTCTCTAAGGCCTTCCTCTTTGGCTCGGCACCTGTTCCTCCTTTCCCCTTTGCTGAAATAGTCCTTTTTCTCCTGTCCCCTCCCTGCTTCTCCTTCCTCTTCTCAGCAGCCCCAAATAAGTAGAAATTGCTGTAGGAAGAAGACAGGGTATATTGTTGCTTGTGGTCACTGGAGTTGAGACATATGGCTGCAAGGGCAGGTTTGGGGGTCCCATAACCCTCACAGTGCTATGAAAGAGACATCTGGGTGAAGAAGGAGACTCCTCTCTCTGTGGCTCTCCAAAGCCTCTCCAAGCCTCCCTTCCACCTACAGCCTCCACAAAATGCTGCTGACCCCTTCCCCACTTGGATCCCTATCACCATACAGCATCCTCTAACTCCTGCTACTGAAAATGTTGCCTAAAACTGAGAAGCTTACAGGTAATTCTGCTTATTGTAAATGGCAGTTAGATCCTAAATGGCATTGCTACCAATCCTTCTTCTGCAGCTTGGCAGCCTTCTGTAGCTTCCATTTACCTTTTACACTTTCTTATCCTCTGTCAATACTTCGGGTGTTTTATCCTGCTCTGACCATGTACAAGGTCTCAACAGAAATAAACAGCTGAGGTTTATAACACCAGGGGGCATCTCACAACTTGCACAGAATGTTATGCTATCCCCTTGTACAGCACAAGGTCTATCCAGGACAGATTTTAGCAGTATTTATCTTCCATTTTCACCATTTTCCTTAGGCGGTATACTTCTTTCAGAGCTTGACATTTTCAGTTAGTGCAATATGGTTTCCTCCAGTCATTCATTTAATTGCCTACTAATCCTTCACTAAAATCATTAACACAAAGGTCATGTTATTTGTATTAGGGTTTTTTAATAAGCCCCCAAATTATCTTGAGCTTTTTAATCATATAGATTTTTTTTCCATTCTAAAACAAGGGGTAAATTTACAAGTAACTGCACAGCTCTTGGGATCTGTATAGACCCATTAGAATACTTATTTTCTAATTTGTTTTCCTCATTTATTGGAAACAAGTTTATGACATTTCCAAAACTTTTATTGTAGAAACATTACTTTTGATAGCCTACCCTAACACATTTCTCTGGTAAACCACAAGTTAGTAATGCAACGAAGAGTATGTTGCTGATGGGGATTTTTTTTGTTTTGCTTTGGATTTGCCTAGGAATCCTAAGAAGTCAGGTATCCTTGTTTGTACTGATACATAATTGCCCAATAAGAAACTGTGTTTGGCCACCAGTGCTTCTAATCTAAACAGATAAAATAGACACACATTGTGGGGGTAAGTATTTTATCAACATACTGTATATAACAAATTAAGACATCAAGCAATAAACCCAGATTTATGGAGGAAGCTTTGAGGGACAGTCATGTGTCCTAATTCTTGTCCCTTAAGCTATAAGAATGTAATTTCTCTTCAGTTTCTCACATATGCATAATAAGATAGGAAATACAACTACTATTGAATTTCACATACTCTCCTTTGAAAAAAACAATACGAAGATCAGGTATACTGCTAATATATCTCAGGCCTCTGAAAAAGAAGAATGATTTAGAGTAGAAGTTTCCAAATGGTTGTCTGGTTGTTCATGAAAATTGTAAAGTTGTGGAATTTTTTTAGGATGAGTTACAGAAACAGCAGACAAAAATAACAAATTGGAGACGGGGGTGGAAGAGGAAGGGGTATAAACTCTGTGATTCTACAACAGATATTAAAGTTGCTACAGAGAAGCAGGAACTGCCCCCAGTTGGTATGAATCAGCATAATTTTGTAAAACCAATGGGAAAAATAAAGGTAAAATGAAACTATGAATATTACTTGATAATCATTCTTTGCTTGTTACACATATTTCTTTTTTATGCTTTTCTCAGTGCTAGGAAAGTGAAAACCCCATCCTTGAGAATGCAGAAGATGAAACTGTAGTATGAAAAAAAAAAAAAAGGCTCAGCATCCTGTTGTACAAAAGGTATGGGGCTAGAGGCTGAGGTATCTTTTGATGAAAGATACTGGGGAGATTACACCTGCTATGAGAAAGAATTACCAAAAAGATACCTGTACAACAGAAGTGCCACAACTCAGGCTTGGAGTCTTTGTCTCAGTTTGAACTCTATCTAACCTCTGTTTACATGACATAACTAAAAGTTTTGATTTCCATGCTTCAGGAAGTCTGAATCTTTCTCACATACTTACCTACAAAAATTACATTTCAGATGTTTTCATCAAAACAGGAAGACAGCGTGAGGCAACAGAGTGAGCACCGAAGGACTTGGTTCTATTTTCTGTCTGCCATTTGCTCTGTTGGATGACCTGGAACAAACGAACTTCATCTTTCTGTGCTTTAACTTCCACATCTGTAAAAAGAAGATAATGAGACTGACCTCCTCTGCAAATAATTTTTTTTCCTCCTCTTATCAGGGAGTAGAAACAAAGATGGAAGGAAACTCTTGGTAGAGTTCTAATATAATTCATTGGGAAAAAGCCAATTCAATTACAAGACTTCTGAGTTTTATGGGATTGTTTTCATTCTCAAAACTTTGCAAAACAGTCCAAAGTGGAAAAGAAATCAGCCCAGGCTGGCCCAGAGTCCGAGCCTGTGAGGTGATCTGAGCACAGTTGAGCAACACTGGACAGAACATTTAGCCAATTACCTCCCTCCACAGATTCCAAGGAATGTTTTATTTCAGTAAAAAGAAATGACAGAAAATGTAGCATCTTGCTCCCAGATCTTAAGATTGAGAACTTCTGAACACAAAAACAGATGAAATTTTTTCAGCAACACTTCAAAGATAAACCACAACTTTTCCACAGTTCTGGAGACTCTACAGAAAATATCAGAAAAGAGGTGTTAAGAAGTATAGAAAAATAACACAGATTGGGCTGAAAAATGAAGGAAAAAAGTTGAAGGGAATTGAATAGAGCATGACAATACTACTCTTCTCTGTGTGCTCAGACAAAACAAGGCAAGATTCTTAGATCTGTGAATTGTCCCAAGAACTGTCTGTCACTCAAACAACTGCCTTCTTCCTCATGTTCCTGCAGATTTTAGGGCCACATCACATATGCTCATCATTCCACCCCACAACTTCTTTCTTCCTTCATTAGCATGGGTTAATGTTAATATATTTAGCTGGTTGGTAGATCTTATCTGTGTCCCACGTATGGGAAAAGGGAGAGGACCTGCCCATTATATCATATTAGGTTTGCTTTTGTCTGTGTCTCATCTTAAAGAGCAGGACATTTGAGAGATATAGATGGTCTGTTAACAGCAGTGATGCTAGGAGGGAGTCTTTATTGTACTATCGAGGCATTCTGTCAATAAATATCAAATGGGAACACTGCTGCAGTAGCACAACTGGTGCCCAATACAGTTTTAAAAGCATAAACACTCCTTGATAGCTTGTTTTAAGATATCTGAAAAACAAAGTCAGAGCTTGCTGACTTGTTTTGTTAAAACTTTCACCAGCCCAAGAGGACAGCTAAAAATGTTGTCTTTCCAACAAGAAAATGTAAATAATTTGAAGCGCGAGAGATTGAGGAAAAAACCGATTCTGCTTTCCAAAACTCATCTAATTATCATCTGGCTTTTCTAGTTAACTTTCTTTCTAATTTCTTTGGCCTGAATCTTAGCCCAAATTCTTCTTAGCCAAGTTCTGCTACTCTGACAAGATCTAACTGGTCTGATTCACAGAGGGGTGTAAAGCCTGTCATCAATCAAATGAGTTTTGATTTAACTTTGTGAAAAAAGTCCCTTTCAGCTACAGGATCTAATAGCTTAAGAATTTGTAATTCTGGTGGCTTCATCAGCACTATCTGTGGTGGCCCCAGAACTCTTGGACATCAAGTATCTTCCAGGCTTAGGGAGTCACGCAACTGTGTTCAAATTGTGACTACACATCAATGCACCATTATACAGTGCACCATGAATCTAAACTTCACACAATCCTCATTATCAATAAATCTGAGTATCTGAAGAAGGTTTTTCATACATAATCTCCTGTATTCTCCCCCTAAATCAATCCCAGCTGAATCAACTGAATGGTCTGACTGGCTAAGGAAACTTAAGGAAATAGTATTAAAAAACTAAGCAATATGCCCTCTGGTACAGCCTGGCAAAACATGTAAATTCTGACACCTAGACTGAAGTGTCCCCATGAAGATGTCTTCATCTGAATATAAGTTCCTCCTACAGTCAATAGAGAACTACTTAATACAGTTAATGAAGCTGACAGTTATTCAGCTGTTCACAATACTGATATATCTCTCTTAAGGTGGTCTGAATAGCTTGCTGTATCACCTATGAGCAGGGTTCAGCTTGCTAACCATAGGTGCTTAGTGTCAGCTGTGATGGTCTGAGATATCAAAGACTTCCAGGTGAGACTTGAGATATGACAGGCTTTTTCAGAGACGTGCTTCTTCTTGGAGCAGGAGGCCAGGTAGAAAACTCCACAATGCCTAAAATGGCATTTGATGTCTGCATTTATGTAACTAAATCCCACGTTAGTTCTCTGCTGAGTATAAAGGGAGCTTAGACATCTGGTTCACATGGAGACACCTACACACTGAAACCCAAATTTAGGTGTCTTAATCTGCTGGCTGAATCCACCCCTTTACTTGGGAGATTTCCTGAGCTGGCAGCTGCATTAGCATTATGTTCAAGAGGCCTCAATGGACATTTTTTCCATTTCAATTTCTAATCCACTCAAGACTACTTTTATGCTTTTGGCCTCTACAATACACTTGCAGCAATTTACAATTGTAACTCAAGAGAAAACATACTTTCTTTTGCTTCTTTTAAATTTACTGCCTGGAAATTTCACTCAGGACGGCTAAATCTTGTGCTATAAGAAACACAGAATTCATTTTCTCCATGACAACAGATTTTTATGCCATTTTCACATTCCTTCATAGTCCTTTTCCAAGTTAAACCATTTGAGTGTATTTAAACGCCTTTTAATTTTTTTCCTTTAAGGAAGCAATTCCACACCTCTGATCAGCTCATTGCTTATCGAAGATGTACAAGCACTTTGGCTTTTACAACAGTATCCCATCTTATTCTTTATTCCTATCCTAACATACCTAATACCCTTTTTGCCTTTTCACCTACTACGAACCACAGAACTGATGTTTTCAATAGACTAGCCACAACAGCTCTATGGATTCTTTCCTGAGTGCTCCTAATGAATTTAAGGGTATGTAGGATGAACTTGTTCTACAGGCTTTTCCTCAGTAGTGGATAACAGTCTCATCTATTCAGACATGTATTTTTGCAAAGCTATTTAGAATATAATCCCTTTGAGATCTCTGCCCACTGTCAAATTTGATGAATATGGCCCAAGATTTCAAAAGTGTTTGAGAAGAGAGAGCAGATGATCAGGTAAACCCATATATGTATTCTGAGTTGGCATTCGACCTTTCTTTTGGAAAGCAGGCAAGAAAACACGTTAAGTGATATGCAGCAAAAGTAACCGTAGGAAGGAAAAGTCTGAAAGCAACCAGATAAATGTCCTCCTTTCTCAAATAATCCAAATAAACCATCCAGCACTTACAAGGTCTTCTTTGCTCTATTCAGAACCATAACCACATAGAACCTCTGTTAGGGGATGTGCAGACTCTGACTTCAGTCATCGACAGCCCATAGGCAAACTATTACAAAAGGAAACCACTGAAACAAATGCAAGTTCTCCCAGTTATTGAAAGAACAGATGGATTTTCCTCCAGTCTTCTCCACCACAGCTGGTCAACAATCTCTACGCATTAGCTGGAGAAATTTGTTCTGAACAGTTTGGATTTAGAAAAACAATATACATTAAATCTGTTTGGGTTTGGGGATATTTGCCTCCTTTTTCACAAAGTAGAAAAGCCAATCTAAGAAATGAGACAGGACTTAAAGAGTATCTTTTGTAGCTCAGACTGTACTTTTCCCTTGTGTCATTTCTGTGTCCGAGACACATCAACAACAAAAACATTTAATAAATGAAAATTCAGTGCTTGACTACATATAGATTCCAAATTCTGACCACAACCCATATTGACAGAGGATTACTTTGGGTTACAACTTCTTGCCAGCACTTTTATATGAAATCTTGTCCCTTGCTGTGAGCACATAGGAAGTGGGTCAATTCGTTAATGCTAACGAGTTATCATGGAGTATATTATGCAGTTGGGCTGGGCAGATTATCATTATCAGGGATTTTGAGAAATAAAACACATGCCTCAAAGACCTTACAGTAAGTGACACTAAAAAGTAACAGTTTATTAATTCTGCTAATAAAATGATAATCCATGCACCAGGGAAACTCTTTTCGATAAGAACTAAAATAGCTATTTGGGTAGATTAAATGCGTGGAATTACAAGGTAGCAAGAACTGGCCAAATTAGAAGGACTTCAAGGATAATGGTTCTGCAGAAAGCAGATAGCATATGTGCTGAGGTTGCTCTTCCCTAAAAGAGCTTAACACACACCTCCAGTCCTCAGGCTAAATTATTATGAGAGACAGATCACAGCTGCATATTAGCCATTATGAAACAGGAATTATGAAAAGCTGGCTGATGGGGATGCTGACTATGTGGCTATCTCATTTAACTGCACACATTACTTTCATCTTGATCCCCGCTACCTCATTGTCATCCGCTACTAACCCCTCCACAGACTGTCACTCCTTTTTCTTTCACTGCAGCTTCTGATTATAAATTGCCCTTTTGCCCTCTGTACTTTAATGCTGTAGCTACAGCTTTTTGACAAGTTCTGTATTCTGCTCTATTTGTGTTATTATAAAGCATCTTGCCATAATCTCTGGACACCAGGGGCAATAGCCACTAAAGAACGGGCTCAGGTGTCTCAACCCTGTTTAATTTCCACTTTACTAAAACAAAATCTGCCATCTTCACACTGTCACTCAGCAGCTCAAGTTCTGTATCTGGGTATTCACAAAAAAGCTCCCAGTCCCGACTATGCTGAGCAAATCTAACACTTAGCTCATTCTTAAACCTCACCAGGGTTTACAAAGCCAAGATGCCTTCCAGTTTCACCCCACCTCCCGAAAGGACACCTGCCAAGTCGGGTCCCGCACGAAGATGTATCAGTGGCGAAGCTACCCCAGCACCCTTTTGTCTAGTAAGTCAGCAGTTAGAGCACTTACTCTGGACATGAAAGATCTGAGGATTCAACACGCCTCTCCACCCGTGAGGATGTAAACTCTTGTCACTATAGATGCATGTTAACTGCCAAGCTCAGGTTATTTTAGTGTAGTTGTGGCTGATCTCCCTCTGCTCTCTCCCCATTCCCGCTGAAGAAGCCGGTTCCCCACATTCCAGACAGCTACTGAAACTACGCAGTGAGGAAAACATTGCTAGTTGGCCCAGATATCCTCCATCAGCCTGACCTACACCTCTTTTCTCCCCTTCAAAGCCCCTGGACACGTACTTCCAGGGGCCATTTAAGACCATAAAGCCCAAAGAAGACACCTCCTTGAGGGACTAGGAAGGGCTTTAGTCTTCAGAGAGAGCTGCAAGGGAAATCCTTGCAAGCCCAGTGGCTAGCGCCCGGCGGGATGGGCAGAAGCACAGCAACTCTGAGGGGAGAAGTGGGTTGAAGGCAGCACATCCGCAGCCCCCCAGCCCTCAGTCCCCCCGTGGCTTCATGACCGTGCACCGCTCAGCAAAAGGGGGCCAAGCAGGAGCCCCACCACCCTCCCCCTACCCAGAGCTCGCCATTTTCTCAGGCCGACCCTGCCCCGCTGTCATGGCGGCCGCGCCCCGGCCGCCTCACGTGACGGCGCCGGCCGGGCGGGGAGGGCGGCAAAGGGGGAGGAGGCGGGAGCGGTCACGTG
>NW_010972436.1:22843554-22843851 GCF_000737465.1 Haliaeetus leucocephalus | reverse complement strand
GCAGGGGGGCACAGCGGGGGCATGGGAAGCAGGTGGTGGTCCTGGGGTCGCATGGGGTCACGAAGCTGGGGACAGTGCTGGGGTCGTGGGGGGTCACGGGGTCACACGAGGTCACAGTGCAGCAAGGGGAAAAGGGGGATACAGGCAGAAATGAAAGGTCGTAAGGGGGCACAAAGGGTCGTGGGAAGCCCCACAGGGTGAGATGCCAAGGGTCACAGACAGGGGTCAGAGATCAAAGGTCACCGTGACTCACCGCTGCAGGTGCTGGGCCCGCTGGGGCCCCCCCAGCCGCCCCCA
>NW_010972436.1:22787611-22843419 GCF_000737465.1 Haliaeetus leucocephalus | reverse complement strand
ACAGGATCGGTGGTGGTGGTCTGAGGGGAGGCGGCGCCGGCGGGGGGAAGCGGCGCCGGTGTGAGGAGCAGCCCCCGGGGGGGGTGTGTGAGGGACGGTGGCGGTGTGAGGGGCGGACCCGCGGGGTGAGGGGGACGGGGTGGGCGGCGGTAGCCGGCCGTTTTCCCGCCTGCCCTGAGGGACGCGGCGGAGCCTGTCCTGGGGGCGGTGATTCCTGTTTCCCAGAGGCCGGGGTCAGGTTCAGGGCTTCCCCCTCTCCGGCCGAAGTGAACGGCGTGGGCTTATGGCGGGGGGGGCTGCCCTCGGCGGGGTCGGTGGGTGAGCTAGCCGCACGGGGAGGGCTCTTGGTTTCACCCGGCCGGCAGCGCTCCCCCGGGGAGAGACCGTGGGGACGGTGTGGGTTGCGCTACGCAGGATGGAAGACAACGTAATTATTATTTTTTTAAGTCTTTAAATGCATGCGAAGGAGCAGCAGCCGCCCGCCTGCAGGTAGACGGAAACTCTGCAACTGTCAGCCCCAAAAGTGAGGATCTGTACGTGTTACTTCTGCTGGCGCAGCTCCTTTCATTGATTCGTTTGCAGGGCGAGGGCAGGCGTTGCTTTTTGGAGGGCTTTTTGACCCCGTGGTGTATTAAAGCTTTCTTATCTTTATGACTGGGAAATTTATTTTTAAACCGTTTCTCCTTTTTTGTTCCTCTAGTTTTCGGTATATATACTTTGCAACATTGAGGCTCCCTTTTCCTCTTAGCAAATACGTGTTATTCTACCCGGCTGGTCTCCAGCCCTTCTAGTCGGTTCCCACTGCCATGTGGTATTTTTCTTTTTTTGTGTGTTGCAGCTTATAAGGAAGGCTGCAACAGAAAATAGTGATAGCAAATTAACTGTCTCCAACTTACTCGTAAGGCAAAAGAAAGGTTCTCTGGTCCCTTGTTTGCATGAGAACAGACTGAGCTGAGCTAGCAACCAAAAGCTCTGTGCCGCTGGTAGCGGGGAGCTTAGCAGATCGGACTCTTCTCTGCTTTAGTTGGCAGTGGAAGCAAACACCGTGTTCAGAAGGTGCCTTTCCAAATATAGCTGCTTCACCTTCATTCACTTCTTCATAGGTGTCAGCCTTAAAACTGCCATTCTAACTAATTAAAACACTAATGCTGTCTAGTACAGCATCTCTTCCAAACTGTATCCTAACTTCTTTTCAGTATCAGTTGCAGGGCAGCTGCAGTAGACCCTGCAGAACTTTATTGTATAACTAAATATAAAGTGCAACCCCTACTCTTCCAAAGAAAATACGTCATAACCTGGGTTTGTTGTTGCTCTGTAAACAATCTGTGCTTCATCTGTTTGCTCCAGTGTATTTAGAGTATTGCTTTCTGTTTGAAGGAATGGTGAAATCTCCTAATGCCAGTACAGTAATTATGCAGATGGGCAGGATCATTGGCATTCTGCCAACATGCCTTTTTTTTTTCCCTGGAAAATGTATTTCAACATAAGATCAAATCCCTTCTGTCCTCACTTAGAAAGAGTATTCTGTAAGTGACAGTATTCTTGAATACTTTCTGATCTAGCATTGTTGTCTTTTGTTTGGTTTTTGTTGTTGTTGTTGGTTTTTTTTACCTTTCATATGGATCTCATTTTAATAGGAAACTGCTCCCAGACATCTCTGATTAGCTTAAGCTGATCCAAGTGCAGACTGTGCCCAGGAATGGATGTTACCAACCTCTCCCTGACAGTATGTTTCTGCCCTGCTACGCTGTAGAGAACCTCCGCATATGTGAAGTAGTCTGGCTGGGATTCCTAGATCTCATTTTAGAACAGCATAAAGGTCCAGGTGGTTCCAGATAAGAGGCTTTTGATTAACAAGCAATTGGCCTCCCCCAGTATAACTGTCTCTGAAGAACTGCATGCCTTCTGCATAAGCTTTTCCTCATCTCTGGGTAAGATAAGCTCCTGCAGAGTTTTAGGAGCTCTTCTGCAGCAGGGAAGGAAAGAAATAACACTGCAGCTCTAATGAGCCTTCATCTCAGCCTCAGATGAGGAAGCCAGCAGGCTGAGTGATATGTGTTCCGGTTTAAGAGATTCTGACTGCAGGTTTCAGGGCCTGTTGCCTTGTCTTCTGCTATCTAATCACTTCGTCTCAGAGGATGCAAATAAATACTCCATTATGCATAGGAGGCAAACTAGAAAGACTTCCTGATAAACTGCTGTGTGACAGTAGTTTAGGAGAATGGGTGAATCTGTTCATTGTTCTCACAGTGATGTAAAATAACAGTAGGTGTGATTCAAGCTTTTTAGGAGGAAGAAAACCATGAAACAGCACGGCAAGGGAAATAAAGGTGAATTATTAGTATTTTGAAAATTTGTCTATATAAAACACGCTTCCTCATAGTAAATGCTAGAAAACCCAATTTTTTTATGGTAGTTATAGGGCATGTGTGTAGAGTGGGGCAAACTGTGGGTCAAATGGATAAGATTAGAAGTATCTGAGTAGATAGTAAAAATGGGGATTTCAGATCATCCAGCAAGAAAGAATAGGGTGTTGTGGGGGTGAAAAGAACAGAGGGAGGATCATTCTTACTTTAGTTACATTACCTTGCAAGGTACTGTAAAAAGGTTGTGGTCTGAGCAGCTGGCAGGCTAAGTTGGGCAGTGTGGCAGCTGTGTGTTGATTACTGAAGCAGAAGGTAAGAGGAGACTTCCAGCTGAAGGGAAAAGGTAAAATTTTGAAAAAATGCAATCGTTCCTTTCTGCGACAGTTCAGTTTATCGACCTTCTGAACAGTTCCGTCTGTCTGGCTAGGTAATATTACAGTTACAGGTATCCCTAAAGTCAAGTAATTTTCTTTGGTACCATTCATTTTGGAGAGGTGCTGCAATACAATTATGTTGCTTGTTGTTGAAGAGCAAAAGTATATTCATGTATTTCAAGTGCAGAAATTAATTTGTTTATTCTTTCTCAAAAAATATTACAGAGGAGAAGTCATTTCAATCCCTGTTAGGCTGTGGGAGGTAGATAAATTGTCTTGATTCTTATCTAAGGTTTCTTTTCAAAACATATGGTGTCTTATGGAGATGAATGCATCCGCTGTTGCAGCTACTGTGTTAAATGTATAAAGTACTGTCAGTACAGAGGCCTCGGCTGTTAAACCATTGTTTAGCAGCATGAGTAAATGCATTTGTTCAGCTCATTTTGTTTAAGAGTTAATAGTATCCACCACGTCCTTCAGCTGTGCTCTAGCATGTTTCTCATGTGAGTCAGCATTGTGTAATAATTAGTGTAAATGCTTTATTTGAAAACTCTGTAAAAACTAGAAATACACTGCAACAAAAAGGGGGAAAATTAGGAAGCTGATCATACTGTTTCAATCAAAAGTTGACTTCAAGTATACTAAATTTCAGATATTTTGTTGTATGAACTTCTGAACTCCTTCCCTGAGATGTGAAAATATGCTAAGTCTGTAGGTTAAACGACTGATGGTGTTACCAAAATGTGGAGTATGGATTGAAGTGCCTGTAAGGGTGACATGCTGTATCTCAGCCCTTTCTTGTGCAGTCTAGGGTTTTGGCAGCCAGATACTTTGCGTGTTTGAAACTGGAATTCAGTGCTCAGGGGTGAATCAACTTTTCCACTGTTTAAATGAGTTAGAAACCCCTAATGCGGGGAACCTCAGGACTTCGTACTGCCTGCTTTATGCTTTGTAGTATGAGCAAGAAATAGGTGTGCAGGCTTAGGGAGGACTTCAGACCCCAATACCCCATATTGCTCACAGGTAGGTACTTTGATGTCTTTGCTGGCTCTTAAGTTCAGTTTGGAGCAGGTGAGCTGTTGTAGTTTTCTGTCTCGTGGCAGTAGTGGCATTGCAAGTTCTGCATTTCTGAGATTGAAGGTTTGCCATGACTGGCAAGTTATACCTTATCATCTGTGCTACAGTGAGTGCTTGTATGCATGCTTTAACCCCTCTTGCCATGGAGCAAGCTACCTTGACAAAAATAATTTCTCTTGGTACGCAAGAGGGAAGGAATATATGTATGAAGAAATGTTGCAGAGCGGCTGATTGGAGGTAACTGCTTACCTGCAATAACTTTTTGTCATTCCTAAGACTTCAACTATGAGACACTGGACCACTTAAGAAGTTGAATTTTAAATTGATAGGTTAAGCTAATGAACTTGCAGAGGCATGCTAAAAAGAAGGTACCTCAGTAAATGATTGCTATGTGCCAAACTGATTTAAGCAAATACTTGATGAATGTTAGGAGCATGTTCATAAAGGTTTTCTTTTTAGTTTATGTAAAGCCGTCCAAGTACTGCTTGGCTAAATGACACAGATTTTCTTGTGCAGACAAGGATTAAATTAGGTGCTTTAAACCCTGGAAGTGGCCTTAATTGAAACAGGGATCCTTTTCCAGGAAGCAAAAACTATCCTGTTTTGGTACACAACCCCTTATGAATCAATCTTCATAGGTATTTTGACTATTTTGCTAATTTCTGAAGTGTAATGTCAAGAACAAATTATGTCATTGTCTCTGTTGATACCGCTCATATTTGTTAGTGAATTTGCTTTCTAGGAGTGCTTTTTTTAGTCTTCTGTTTCCTGGAATACCTTAATTTTGTCAGTTAGCACAAATATCGTCTCCTGCATCAGCAGATGCTACGTCTCATTGCCTGTGCAGCAAGAGAAGGCTAAGTTTTGGATTGCATGCTAACCTTCTGTGCTAGCAGTGTGTTGGAAAGCATGGCTTCTAGTGAAGTGGGAAAATGTATTTTGGATCTGCTATTCATTTTGTTGCAACATCCGCGATTTCAGCATCAAAATCCTGAGTATGTTTTCCCATTAGAAACGTTGGCAATAGATAAGTAGAAGAAGAGTGACCAACAGTGGATGGAAAAGGAGTGGTCCACAGCTCTTTCTTTGAAAGGATTTCCTTGGAGACAGAGAGATTGAGTCTGTAAGATCATGTAGAAGGGAATGAGAGACAAAGAAAATTAGTTTTTGGCATAACTTGCAGAAGTTTGCTCTCCTTACAGACAGTGTAAAATCTCTTTATGCTACCCACTTATCACTTACCATTCTAATCCAACAGTTAATGTCCACAAAAATGTTTTTTTCAGAAGCATGCTAATAGAAGGCCTGTTTACTTACATATTTGGAAAACTCCCTATCCTGTTGTCAAATACAATATTTAGCAAGATAAACTTACATTAAACTGATAGCTTAGTTTAGGTGTGTGAGTGAAAGTGTTTTCATTGACTCCATCTGTAGGTATGGTTGTACCAGCAATGGTATCTCTTTGTTAGTATTACTGTATTGAATTAAGGAAGGGAAAAAGAGAGAATGATTCCTATAGAAGAGTTTGCTAGTATAATTTAGAAATAGGTTTGCTGGCAGAGCAGAAGGTGTGAGTTACTGCTGTTCTAACCCAGAGCTCTGCTTGGTATTTATATCATGTCTGGTTATTGTGGCCTCAGAACCTTTGTTGTATTTGCCTTAATGCATCAGTCAGGTTTTATAGGTGGGAGCTGAGACACTGAGTTGCTAAGGATGTCATCAAAATCTGTAGCAGAGCAAATGGTTCAACCACAATGTCCCACGGGTCAATCTGATAAGTATACAGGTGTCCTGGTTCAGTCAGTGAGTTGAAGAGGGAAGACATAGTAGGTTTATATCCTTAGGATTCTTCTCTTATATTAATGCATGGAGACATCAGTGAAAAAATGAGAGAAGTAGAGAGAAACCTGTGTGCAGAAATTACTTTAAACTTCTGTTGGGAAAATGAATCCAAAAGCAAGAAGATTGCAGGGGGTTTTGATCTTTCTAAGAGTTTCTTACTGGAAAAATGGAAGTCCCATGCCTCTGCTGTTCCAAATGGCATGGATACTGTGGACTGTGCTAAAGCTTGGAGTGAAAAACTCCAAGTGACCTTTGTTTCTGGACATGAGAAATACAAATGGACATTGAATTCAACTCAATGCCTACTTTTAGTATTTCTTTCAGTTCTACTTTTTTTTTTAACAATGGCCGTCCACCCAGGAGAACTCAGTTTGGACATGATATATTGAGGAAATCTCTTAAGATAGTGCCATCTTTTAATAGTGTGGTGAAATGTAACAAGAGTTAAGAACTCCGAGCAGTTTAGAATGAGTTAAATATTTTCCATTCAGAGGCAGTTTGGGGATTTAAACTCTAACTTGTTTTAACCTCACTCACAGTTCTGGTGCTACATTTAATTTTTTTTTTTTTTTAAAAAAAACCCAATAATGTCTATGTATTGATCCTGGGCTAACCAAACTAAGTTGCAAGGGCAGACTGCAGTGCTACAGCAAGTAGCTGACAGGCTAGTGCTATCTTAACTGTGGTGATTTCTGACATCTGACTGTCAGTGAATGTGACATGTCTGGTATCCAAACATGGCACTTCTAATGTACTTTTATGTAAGTTTCTGCATATTGGAAAGAAAAACCCTGCAGAAAAAGAGAAATGAAGTAGACTTGTGTGATTTGTGGGGAGTAAGCTTGGAGGTCTATGAATTCTGTAATCTGATGCTGTAGGATAAGATGCAATGTAACCATTCTTGTGAAGACATTTTCCAATTCTGTAGTACTAGTAATAACTTAATTGCAGCAGTTTGGCGTTTTATACATGTTCAAGTGTAGTCTTTTGAAGTTTCTAGTCTGAGTTTGCAAATGTCTTGTTTATTTTTTTGTATACAGCTGTTCATTTCAGTCCTGAGTTCTGCACAGCTGTAGATGTCTGCTTGGGGCTAACTGCGGAACTGGGATTTGCAGAAAAAACTTGTGCAAAATGCAGTGTCCATGGTCAGTAGTCACAGGTTTAAAATTGAGACTGGTCAACCCCAGTTTTTACTGTCCCACTCAAAAGTGCTTCAGTGAGGTCTGTTTTGTTGCCAAATTTGCTGCCAGCTTTTTTGGCAGGAGGGCTGTACAAATAAAGTCTGATTTATTTATTTATTTTTCAGAATTGGAAAGTGTGTTTTCACTTTGCTTGTAAAAGACTGAAAAAAGCCCAAAGCACTTTTGATGAAAATTTCTTAAAATGAACAGAAAGCATACCTAGAAAACGTCAGTCAAAATGTGGCAATTCTATAAAATAACTAGTGATTTGGAAAATGAGGAGTAAAGGAATTTCTAGAATTTAATTTTGTATACAGCTTAATGATCGTTTTCTCTAGCATTACTGTGGTCTAATGCATTGATATTATGATGAGGAATGCCTCAGAAATACACTTCTCTAGTGAGTGGCAGTAAAATGACCAGTCTTGTTTATGCTGCCAAATCCATGGATCCATATGTATCATGCATCAGCTGGGGGGGGGAATATGAAAAAAACCCGCAAACACAGAAAAATAGGTTGGTGCTCTTGGGGCAGTATATGCAGTCAAATGAGAAATAACTTTGCAGCATTCATGTCCTAAGACACATCCAAATTAGCTTGTTGTCATAGAGAAGCTTGTGTTTGTTACCCCATTCCTAGTTAGGACTTGGAAGCGGTACTCAGCAACAAAGTGTTAAGTTTCAGGCTCAGCATTTTATTGTTCACTGAGAATGAAGACACCAACTGGATTTGACTGCTATTGCAGTAAATGTGTTTTCACTATGTAACCTTGCACTGCTTCTGTAGCACCGACTCTTCTGGAAAAAGGTGAGTGTTCTTCTGTTCAGCTGTTCATGTAGAAGTGTGTCGTATCAAATTATTTTGCATGCATCTGTATTTTTACTGTTATTTTGGTGAGCTTTGCAGACGTAAAATGCAAAGGACAGCTAAGCAGATTTTAAACATTTAGAAAAGGTATTAAGCAGCTTACTTGTGTGTAGTTGACCTTGTAAGCTCTCTTACATTTTGCTTTTGTATATAGTGCTGGAGGGTTGTTAAACTAATGTTTAGATACATGGATCTTCAATGTGAGAGAGGTGCATTGAAAAAGAAGTTGTCAGCGTGGGTTTTTTAATCTTGCTGTTTTCTAAGCTGTATGTGAAGAAGGAAGGGCTGTATTACAAAATGCATGCGTCTTTCTTTGGAGACAGTACATGAAAATTCTGGCTTCCTTGAGAGCTGGTTTTGCTAATGAAAAGAAAATCTCACTATTTCAATTGGAAGAAAGTGTTTATTAGCAACAAAAAGGAAGAAAGTATTTTTAGGACTTCGTGAATGGCATGACATGTATTTATATGCCAGATGGCTTAAAGTAACATCCAGCTGAGCAGCCCTATGGTGCAGCGTTTGTTAGGGGGATAGGTAAGAAAATTCCATGCATGTAACTGTGCTTTGGGAAACCAGTAGGTTGTTGTTTTTTGAGGGGGGTGGGGAAGCAGGGGGGAGAGCAGTTTATGAGGACACTGCAGCAGCATGAAAATTGTCTACTGTATAGCACTTACTCAGTATTGAGCACTAGGATTTTGGTAAGCTCATGTTTCTAATCCAAGTGTACTTGCTTTCCCTAATCAGACTGTTACTTTTCTTGATGCGATCTTGTACCACTGGTTGTAACTAAAACTGGTGTTCTTTTCTGTTGTTTGTTAACGTGAGATCCTGATTCTTAGGAAACTTTTTCTTTCCAAAACTTGTAACTGCTTTTTTCCATTAAAATTGTGTCCTTAAATGAGAGCCCTTGTGAAATATTCTCACTCCTTGGAGAGGAGAAGTATGTGGGGAGAAAGGTATCCTTTATGAGTAAGGAAAAAAAGTAGTATGTTTTGTTGTTGACAAAAGTGAAAGATATTACTGCAGAAGATACTTTAAAATTTCTTTAAGGGAGCATTTGAAATGCAGGTGAGTAAAGAAGGAACTTCACATTTTTATTATAAAAACGCTAAAGTGTTTGCATTCACTCTGGTATGGCAGCCTGCTAAGTAAAGCTTTTTTAACTGGAGTTGAGAAATTCTAAAAAGCTTGATAAGCAAAGTTATGTTCCTAGAGGAGGCATTTCAATATATAGTCCACGGATTTAAAAATGATAGTATGCAATATTTAGACATCTCTGGTTAAGGTCCAAAAACTGAAATAACAAATGAGTATATAAGTGAGTCATTTGACAGTGGTAAAATAGTGAGGGATGAGAACCTAAAGACATAAAGAAGATGAATTTTTAAATTTTTCCTAAAACACTTTCTGCTTTTCAGACTTGGTATACTCATAGTATAGGTTCTTAGGTCTTCAGCAATTCATGCAACTAGTCTGTCTATGTGCCTTTCTTTATCTATAAAGTATGATGAATTTTACTGGTATTTTAAGATTATTTATCTGTAAAGTGTTGATCAAAATTTTGTATTCGTTCCAGGAGGATTTATTTTAGGTGGTATGACATGGACTTGTATAGCTGTGCTGAAATGACTAAACTGTTGGCTCTCAAAGCTTTTAAAGTTGCATTTAGAAGTGACTTACAGAGGCTAATTAAAAATAGATCTTAGTGTGTCATCTCATTAAAATGAATGGGAACAGTGATCTTATGCAAGAGGACAGCCTGTGGTCCACAGTCTATTTCTGTGAATGAGGGTTGCTGTGACTGGAGTTACATTAGTCTTTTTTAACTCTTTCATTCTCCCACCTTGCACCTCACTAAATAGCCTGGTTCTGTTTTCTTGATAACATCCCTGTAGATAGCTGTGGGCTGCTATTAGGTGTCGTGTCCCCCCCCCCCCCCCCCCCCAAGCCGTCTCTTCTGCAGGCTGAAGAAGCCCAGCGTCCTCAGCTTCTCCTCACAGGGCAAGTGTTCCAGCCCATGACCATCTTGATGGCCTTCCGCTGAACTTGCTCCAGTTTACTGATGTTTGTCTTGTACTGGCAGATCCCAAACTGGGTACAGTACTGTGCCTGTGGTCTTATGACTGCTGCGTGGGGTGGTGTAATTGCATCCCTCAGTCACCTGGCTGTGCTCCTATTGATAAGCCCGTACGCCGTCAGCTGTCATTGCTGCAAGGGCGTGCTGCTGGCTCCTGTATAGCCAGACCTCCCAGGTCCTTCTCTGCAGAGCTGTTCCCCAGGCTGTGTCAGCGGCCAGGGAGTTTGTCTGTCCCAGGTGGAGGACTTAGCTTTTGTCCTTGCTGAGTGGCACGAGGTAGGTTCCTGTAGGCCCAACCAGTCTTTACATGAGTAGTTACCTGCCTATATTGTGTCAAAAATAGCCACTTAATTCATAAAGTACAATGACTCAACCCTTCTGTAAGGTCAAAAATTAATGATTGGTTTTAATTAAAAACAAACTGGCAGGTAGATCCAATTTAGTGCTAAAAAAATCCAATAGGAGGTTTTTTGTTGTAAGAACTTAAATTGGGTTGGCTCTTAGATTCTGGAGCACGTGAAACAATAAGCTTTTATTTGGAAATATCTCTGGCTCTTGTTCTGAATGTCTGTTCAATGCATGTTGCTCCTAGTGATGTGTGTTGGAGTCTGAAACAAAAGCTGCCTAAGGTGTCCCTTTTTCATCTTGCTAGTCTATTAACTTAAGGATGCCTGGAAAAAACTAATTATCATGAAGTGCAAAAGCTACTGTGAATGGCATCTCTGTTTGTGAGATGAGTGTATTATTGGAGTACTACTTATTCCTAATCTGGCCTCTGTTCATTGTACTGTTAATGCTGTTATTTGCTAGTGATTCAACAAGAAAATAGCAAAGCCTGTTCATGCTGATGCTTGTTTTGGAAGAGGAGCGATGGTAGCCATAACATCTTGGAGGCCAAGAAATATATAAAGAGTTAAGGCTATTAAAAGAGCAAAATTGCATTTGTAAGTAGTGTTGCTTTATCTTCTTGCATTTTTCCCCCCAAAATAAATAACAAAGTAAAAATTAAAAGCATCTGTAGGAGGTCATGCAGCAAATTATCCTAACACTCTGTAGAAAGATAAAATTAGTTTAATGATTTTTTTACTAGAATTCTCTTTAAAAATGAAGATTATACACATCTGTTCCTTGCCTTAATATAGGTCCAAAATACACAGGCAGTCTTGCAGGAAATCTGGGTGGTATGATTTGTGTATCTGTCTTAATTTTCCGTTTGTTTTTTTTTTTTTAAGAAGAAGAAAAACTGTTCTTGGAAAAACTACAAGCAGACTTTAAGGTTTTCTCAAATAATTCTTACTCCTATTTCAAATATCTTGAGGTTAATCTGATCCTCTCTTTGACCTCTAACAAACATGAGTTTTGGCACAGTCATGAAATATCTAGTCATACGGTGTGTTTACTAAACTGTGAGGTTAATCCAAGCAGATGTCAGTGTTTAAGCAGTGGCAGGTCATAGAGCTGGTAGCTACTTTTGCTCTTTAAGCCAAAATATTGTGAAATGTGGTTGGCATATTTTTTTCATTAAAGCTATTGAAGGCTAACACATTGGGCCAGTGTTATTGCTGCACAGGTTACAAATAACAAATTCTCCCAGGCTGTCTGGGGGAACAGAGTTGTATCGTTGTTGGGCCAGTTATTAAATGAATGTAAATGTTACTGGGTTTGATGTATGAAATTAATGTCATGCTGGTGTTGTAAGGGTGCTACAAGAAACTGGTGCAACATGGAAAGCAGTATTGCACAGTAATTACTGAAGCTCAAGTCTGGTGGGTAGGCTCCTGGAGTTTTTTTTCAGCTTTGCAATTGATTGACTTTTGGAGACTTTTACGAAGTTACTAAATATTTAACTTTTATAGTTCTCTGAAAAAAAAATATCAATGATTTACTACTTCTGCAAGGAACTGAGACTTCTGTACTGGAATTCATGGAAATTAGGAATATTTTACTCTTGGCATTTCTGGCATGTGGGTCTGCAAACTCAGTTCCAAGGTTTTGCCAAGTTTCAAGTCTGAAAACTATCAGGCAATAAATATACGACAATCAAAACAGAGCAACAAGAGAGAGACTGAAAGGTAGAATATTTGGTTAGAAATTCTCAGAATACTGTGCCTTTCAGTCTTGGTCTCTTCTGAGCTGATGGGGGCAGCTTCTAAGATAACTTTTTTCCTTTCTTGGTCACCCCAGTTGCCTCCAAAATGGATTGCAATTTCCTGATGTAGGAGATGCTGCCAGCTTGAATGATTTGTTTGTCATGTTGAAGTATCTTTGGATTCCTAAGTATACCAATGCAAACAGCCATAAACTCCATGTATTGCTAGAATCTTGTGTATGTGAATGAATGCTTGTAAAATACTTAAAGCTGTTATCATTTATTATTTGCTGTGAAAGCTCCTGTATTGTCAAGGAAGAGGAAATGTCTTCAGTTCTTTCTGGATGTTCTTTATGACATGAGTTTTTGGGAAAGAGAATTGTTTAAGGTATTTTGGAAACTTACTTTTGGCAGCTTTGTTGCTTTTTGGAAATGAAGGGGAGAAATATGATAGACCCTTCAAGCCTAGTCTCATTTACTGGTAAAATCTATGAGGAACTGTATTGTGAAACAATTCTTGATATGTTTAAATCATGGGTGGCTTTTTAATGGCAATTAGTATTTTTGTTTGCATTTGAATAAATAAATAGAAATGTATTTTAACTATACTGTCCAAATAGCAATTTATTGGTGACTGGACTTAGTGTTATGGTATTTATTGCATAGGTGAAAATGACTCTTATGAGCCCATTGACATTATTATCTCGATAATGCAATTCTGCTTTTTTGATTTAAGTTGTTTCTATCTAACTGTTCAAACCTGCTAGCTCTGCTTGCATTAGCAGAGCTTTAGGACTGTTGAGTTAAAAATATATATAACCTGTTTTTCTCATGCAGCATGTATCAGGGCTGAGAAAGATCCTGTATTCAGGAACAGCTTGTCTCCATTAAAAAAAAAAAAAGGTGAGGAAAAAAAGGAAAAAAAATGGTTTGGCTTTGTGTAAGTTTCAAAATCCTGCTTGGAGAAAC
Source organism: Haliaeetus leucocephalus (assembly GCF_000737465.1). Lineage (NCBI taxonomy): Eukaryota > Metazoa > Chordata > Aves > Accipitriformes > Accipitridae > Haliaeetus > Haliaeetus leucocephalus. The sequence goes on along the minus strand of NW_010972436.1, from coordinate 22,830,573 downwards.
TGACAGAGAGGATGAGTGTTTAAGATGATCATCAGGGTATTGTGACCATGCATAGGCAGTCACAGACAGTTGTTGGGTAAATTGGCAAAGTGTGTATCTTAGAATACTTCACAGAACTGGAAAGCAGAAGAGTCTGGACAGGGTAAGGCTTTTATTCACTGTGTCTAGATGGCTTGCAGAAGAAAGTCGCAGATAGGGAGATGGGTGAGGGAAGAATCGAGGGCCAAGTGGCTGCCTCTGAACTGAGTGTTTCCTCCTGGGTTCTTGTGATCAGCTGAAGTGTTCTCTCCTGCCTCTCTCCAGCATGTATCGAAGTGGTTATTTTTTTCATTGTGTGCTGAAATGAGTGAAGGGATACTTGTTTCTTGGTATATTGAGGAGAGGCGGAGATGTATTAATGTGATTGCACTTTGTATGCATAGAAGTATAGGGCTGGGAAGGTTCTCCTGGTTCCTCAGGGCAGGTCCCAAGCAGGACTGATATTGCTTAGGACTTGAAAACCTACTGCAGCCTCTTTGCTAAAACACATCTGTAAGAAGTCATGGTGAAACTAAAACTGTCTAAAACTGGAGTGTGCAGCTCTGACGCATATTATGACTTCTGTGGCTGCTTAAATGGTAGAAGTGGTTGAAACCATAGAACAGTGGTTGTGTAAATGCATATGTGTTGGTGAATAAAGTAAACTAATAAGCCTCAATGTGCTTTTCATAGGCAGGGTTTGAATTTTTTCCATTCTGCCTTCAAAATTAAGCATCTAACAAAACATTTGGTGCTTAAAGAAAGTAAATAGTGAGCCTGTATTTTCCTGCCAAATGTATTACCAAGTGTCTTGGTTGAATAGCAAGCTACTGAAAGGGCCTAGTTTTCTGCATTGTGGAGGTTCTGTCATTTGATTTAAATGTAGTATTTCAACCTTTGTATCCTTCTACAAAACTGCAAAGCAGTGAAGGAGCGGAAAGGAAGGTGAAGCAGTTCTGCTTTAGCAAGGAGCACGTGGAAATAATATCATGCTCAGGTTTGCATTTGTTGCCTGCGTAACAGCAACCAAGTGTGTGCTTTCAGCCTGGTCAGAGGGCTTTCTAGAGATGGAAGGGATATACAGCAATCTTTTCACTCTGGTGATTACTAATTTATCTCTTCCTCTTTAGTGTGAGTATGCCTGATGTCGGTCACAGCAAACTTCCTTTAGTTTGGCTAGAAGTGCCACAGCAGCAAGGTGGAGCTCTGAGCTGTAAAAGGGATGCAACAAGCTGGGGAAATATTTAGTCCATGATGAATTCTGCTCTGTGTGCCTGTCTTCCTGCTGTTACCTGAGATAGCAAGGATTATCTTTGGTTTTCCTGTGCAAGCTGCAGTGTAGATGTGTCCTTAAACAGCTCTGAAATGAAAAGGTTCCTTCTCTGTTATAGTAATTTTTATCTTACTGGAACAGTTCTATTCCACAATGTAAGTGCATGTGCTGTGATGTTAGGAATGTGCATCTGTGTTACCATAATGAATGGAAAACAGCTCTAAGAGGTTTTGAGGAGCAGTATATTAGGTTTTGACAAGTCCTACAACAGGTGACCTCCTTCTGGCTGTGCAAAAAAAAAAAAAAAAAAGCTGGCAAGCACCCAGATCTTATTTTATGGATAAGTATTAATTGTCTGCAGACTGTCTGGCAGGAAGAATTATTATAATGAGAGGATATAAGTGTTTATCTAATCTTGCTCCTTTGCAGCCTCATGTGCTTTTTCTGAGCCTAAGTTCATGTTGGTATGATCATTGACCACTGTTAGCACAGGGAATAAGGCATTGGGGATTGGCAATCTGTACTTCTCCAACTGGTAAACCCATTCTGCTAGCTAGAATGAGGGGTTTTTGAATCATTTCTGCCCCAGAGCATTTGTTGCCTAATTCCATGGCTCTACAGTTAAGCAGCAAGATTTCTGTGTGACAGTGTTAGAGAAAGAGCCTGTTTCATAGAGCATGCGATTCATCTGTATGCACAGGGTCAGTATGAGGTTTAAACCCTGTTTAAGACCTTTTTAAGCTCCTTGGACTTAACTGCTGCGTAGGTTGTTGCCTTGCAGAAGTGAGGGAGTTTGACATGGTAAGAACAATGAGTAAATTATTTTTGAGAAGGTTTGGGGTTTTTTTTCTTTATTTTACTTTGTGGATATTTTCTTTTGGAAGGGAGACAATAACCTGCTGCAGTCTGGGAAATGTGAGCTTGAATTTTGACGTGTATTCTTTTTGGATGCAAGTCACTTAGGACTCAAAATTACATTGCCAAAATAAGTGGGATCTTTATAGGTTTCTTTGGGATCATGAATTCCTTCTAGCGCTGTTTAGTAGTTTTCCACATTGAGAAGGGAATAACCTGTTTGTACTCACAAATGTTGTTGTGGTTTGTTCTTTGCCAGGCTGACCTGAAGACTTCTGGTAGTTTCCGACTTTTTGAGAAGTCTGAAAAATGCATCAGTATAAACTCTTGACTCCTACCCCAATACTTTATTTTCTTAACACAAATATTTTGCTAATTAAAAGGTGATTAAATAGTTTCTTAAATTTTTGTTACTATGCAAAGAATTTGTTGTGGTTAGATAATGATGAGAGAAATCTAATTGTTTGAGTTAGTGTTTTTCTCAGTTTTGGGAACTGAGCTGTATAGTTTTGAGGGTTTGTGGGTTTTTTTGAGCCTTTTTCAGATTTGAGCAACTCCAGAAAGTTTACCTGATTCTCCTGGGCCATAAATAAAATGTTATCACCAGCTTCATATGCTTTACTTCAGGGATTTGCTTATGATAGTAATTTTCAATATAGCTTGGGGAAATTGTGTTAGTGGATGGGTACTTCCTTCCAGCTCTAGGTGGGCATCTTCTCCAGGGAGTATGGAAGCTCTTCTGGAATCTGGAGAGGCCTGCAGGAACCCAATAGATTACCTTGGAGCTTTTTGCTCTTTCCCTATCCCATATGTGTTTGTTTCTGCAGAGAAGAGTGTCTGTAAACATGACTGTCATGGTGCTATGTGTTGTTAAATTGCACCCCATGATTTCTGTAATTTCTGGGGTGCTCATGATGGCTGTTTTTAAATTTGGGACAAGGAGGACTGAACTATGTAGCTTTTTTGAGTCTGTGTTCTCTTGTTCTGTTCTTTAGGACAGGGAAGGAACTGAACTACAAAATTGGACATGTCTGGATATACTCTTGGACAACTGGCTCAAGGTGGCCCTGCTTGAGCAAGGTGGTTGGACAGGGATGACCTCCTGAGGTCCCTTCCAACCTCAACTGTTCTGTGATTCTGTGAAGAATCAATTCCCTGTGTGCAGTATATTTAGTTAAATAGTGATATGTTTAAATGAATGCAGGCATACAAGGAATGTACTGTTGTGGAAGAGAGATAATTATATAACTATTAGGAGGAAAAATTAGTCGTTTTTACCTTTCATTGTGATGTGTCACTGGGCTCTTAGTGATTGTTCGCTTCATGTTTTAAAGCAGTACACAGAATGTGCAAACTGGTCATGGTTTTTTTTTTTAATAGGAAAGTGAAAAAGGATTTCATTCTTAAGGTCTGTGCTTAAAGTTCAAGTTTCAAAAATCATTTAATGGAAGAGCAACCTACAGAATGCATTTCCTAATGTATAGACCTGATGAGGTAACAGGCAGCACTCTCAAATTATGTGTTTTCACTCTCTTTCAGGTAATTGAGAATGGGTCCTCAACGATGCTAAGTCTACAATGGGAAGTGTCACACTTCGCTATTTCTGCTATGGGTGCCTTTTCACATCTGTGACCTGGACACTTCTGCTCTTTGTTTATTTCAACTTCAGTGAAGAGAACCAATCCTTCAAGAATGTGCCCGTCAAGGGGCTGGAACCTCAGAGGCCATTTCCAAAAAAATTCTACCCCCGTTTTACACGGGGGCCTGTTCATATACCTGAATTGCAACAGAAAGATAGTAAGATAGGAAATCCTCTTGGAAATCATGTCCAGGACCCACTTAAGGGGGAGGTAGAATTCTCTCCTGAAATGGGTAAGCGGTTTTCAGGGCTGGTGACAAAATTATTAAAACAGTAAAAGAAATGAGATGTTAAGGTTGGTTGGTTTGTTTCCTTGTTTTTTAAAGGATTGCAGGGAAGATAGTGTAATGAAGCCATTTTGTTTGTTGAAATGCAGGTGGTACTAGTGGCTCCCTTCATTAGAAATTACTTGAAATTTATTCTATTGTGTTTAATCCAAAATATATGTCTCCTCACATTTACAGTTGTGCTGTGTAAGTGCTAATAAGGAGGACTGAATTACAGCAAAGTGTCTACCTTTCACGTAGTTCTTGCTTTTGGAAGGTTCAGTGTATGCTTGTTTAATATCTTACTCCTGTTTTGCCTGGGCTCAAACACATGAACTTTTATTAGCCACAGAGAAACTCTACTCATATGCTGTAATTAGAAATAGCTTGATAACAATGCACAATGAAGAGGACCCATTGATTTGGAGAATATCCTTGGAGTATGAAATAATCCACAAAAAATGTGTGGGACAAATTATGGTGAAAGATTTACTGAGATGACGGTGGTTAGGGCCAAATCCTGCTTACTTTGTACCAGCAAAGGCCTGTGTGTTTTGTTGGAGCATATTTCATCAATGAGATGATTTGAGTTTGTCTTCCAAACTTGCCTTCCAGACTAAAATGCTTTGTATATTTAACTGCTTACTGCTTAGTGTTTGCTGTTGTGTTCAGATATGCAAACTGACGCATGTTGCATACTGGCCTGCAAACTTGCTTTAAGTCTGGAGGCAGATGTGGAGTGTTGTGGTATTGGTGTCAATTTGGGAATTACGGCATAGTACCCTTTATAGCCAGGAGTTTAATACTCATATCTGATTGAAGTCCTTTGTTGTTACTTTGGATGAATGCTGGATCACCAGCTTCAAGAGTTTATAGAACTTTACCAAACTTCAGTTTCCAAGTTGGTCATTAGATCTGCGTGAATATGTAGGGAAAAAGTGCCAATTCGCGTTGCCCTGTGGCATTACAAATGTTTATCAGTTTACTGCAAAAAGCATAAAAGCCAACTGAGGTGAAGGCCAGTCCAGAGGTGGCCATTTCTTTCCAACTGTTCAGTACTGGCCAGGAAAGAAATTGGACCTTTTTAACTAAGAAGTCGCTTGATCTTCAAACCAAGTGACTGGTTTGGTTGGTGAAAGCCAAGGGGAATTGTAGTGCCAGGATAAATCCTACATGAATCATCAGGAGACAGCTGGCTCTCTGTTAGAATTAGATCAGGTGCCACAGGAAAGGGCTTCCTGTCTGTCTAGGGTACGGCAGTGATAAACACACAAAGCAAAAAAAAATGAAAAGAAGTTTGGCATATGATAGCCAAAACCAAACTGTCATCTGGTAGGACAATCTATCTTCTCTTTTTTTTTTTTTTTAATCTGGGAGAGCCACATAACACTGCTAAAGTAAAGCCTAAACTGATGTTTCGATTGCAAAGCCCTTATTTTCCAAGGGCTTTTATCTGCTGTTTGGACTGAAATCTTTCAGGCCTTTTGGATGCATTTTGGATATTGTTCTTCATGAGAATGTTTTAAAAATATTAGCATTCCTTCTTGTCTATATTCAGAAGATCAGAAAAAAGTAGTTAGTGGTTGGCTATAGATGGATTGCAGAATGAAACATTTGGTATGTGGTTCTTAAGCTTGTGCTTTGTATAAAGAAAATGTTTTAAGTTGACACAGTGGCACACTGTGACACTGAGTATTAAAGAATCATGGAGCTGGGTGTCTGAACTGACAAGCCAGAAACCTTACTTTGGAAATGTAGGTGGTTCAGAGGAGGACTGACTTACTGCTTTAGACCACTGGTGCCAGAAGAGTGGCACTGCCACTGTGAACAGACTTCATTCCTGTCCCTGTGATGCAACTTATCCACAGTGGGAGCACTCATCCATAAGCATGATAGCGTCAGTCACCACAAGACACACTATGTGGGTGTAGCCACATCTTTTCCAGATGACCACTACCCAGCACTTCCCACTTGGTCCTGTGCAAATATCAGGGCATCTGCTGTTGAGGTGTTTGATAGTGCAGCTGCATTGCCATTGCTGTAATCAAGACTAAAAGTGACAGGGTGGGCAACATAAATAGTGGGAATGTGGATGCACAGAATTCAGTCTAGAAGGTCATCTTACACCTGTAGGTAGACTTTCCTGAAACACAACTGGTAGTGACATAGCTGTGCTCTGAAGGCCAACCAGGACTACTTGTTTGAAAAGGAAGAAAGTTTCAAAACTTTTTAAATGACCTTTTCTTCTGTTTTTTAACCCATCTGATTTTCTCTGGGCTTGAGCTCAGCTGGCTTTTGCGTAGCTGTTAAAAACTGGAGAACACGAGGTATGAAGAAAGACTGAGAGGATTGGGTTTATTCTGCCTTAGAGAGAAGGCTGGGGGGTGAGATTTTATTGCTGTCAACAGCAACTTGATGGGAGGCTGTAGGGAAGATGGAGCCAGACTCTTTCCGGAGGTGCATGGGGTTATGTTAAAAAAATTAAAGTGAGGAGATTTCTATTAGATAAGAGGAAAAAAAATTTCAGTGCAGTGATGGTTACATGCTTGAACAGGGACATGAAGAGGTTGTAGAATCTCTGTCCTTGGAGATACTGGAGGCTTTCAGTACTTAACTGGACAAGTTTTGAGCAACTTTGAAATAGTTGGACCTGCTTTGAGCAGGGGATTAGACCAGATGTCCCTTCCAACCCAAATTAGTCTATGATTCTGTGAAACATATTATTCTAGATGTATGGTAGCATATGAATGAGGAACCCCCTTGTTTATTTTCTGCAGATTTTGAACCATATAGAGATAATGGGCAGGGTGGAAGGACATAAATTACATGATCCTTGCTCCCTTCTTGTACTGAAATTTCAGTGAAATTGCCACTGTAGGTTGATAATAGCCGGAGGGGACATAAGCATCTCATTCTGTGCAGCCAGTTGAACAGAGACGATAAAAAGTCATTGCTGTGCTACCTGAATAGTTGCAGAAGTGCCTAGCAGACACAAGTGGTGGCTACTAATTCCCTCCTCTCCCTCCTGTTTTTCTGTAGAAGAGCTGAGTGAAGCACCGTAGTACTTTGTTCACACTAGTGAGTTATGGCTCAGAGAAATCTGTGGCACTGAGTCAAGGGAGGCAGGATGCAGCTGAGGATTTCAGCCTTCGCTTCTAGCAGCATACTTATTTATACCAGCAATTGCTGCCTCTGCCATGCGCAGCAACAGTTGATGCTTCTGCTAAATAATCAATAGACAGCTAGCTCTGTTGCTATTTCACTTGCTGTCAAAATCCCAGGTGATACAAACAAGAAGTTCACAGGTGTTTCATAGCTATTTTTATGTGAATGCAGACTTGAGAAAAATGCATGAATTTGGAGTTGCTATTGTGCGGGTTTTTCTACTGTTGTAAATGTATTTTCTCTCTCAAAAATCCTATTACAGACCCTTCATCTGTATGGATAGGTGCTGATGCAGTGTGTGCCAAAGTCTATCCTGCGTTTCTTGTTTGATGTTGGTTTTTATGTGGTGCTAAGAATTAGAGGACATTTAAGTGAAGGGAGTGTATCTGGTAAGGCAATAAACACAATGGAACCATCAGTCTTTAGAGAGTGATTCCATTTTATTATAGCTGCAAGAGCTACTCATGAGTACTACCTGTTTGTGAGGGGTAACAAAAATAGTTGCACTAAGACACTTTGCAAAACCAGAGGGATTTTTGAAGAACACAGTGGGTTTTAGGGGAGATCAAAGCATATGTTTCAATCCTTGATTGTTTCCAAAGGATATTTTTGAGCCTGTTAACTGATCTTGGCATGTTTTTTTTGCAGGAATGATTTTTAATGAAGAAGATCAGGAAGTGAGAGACTTGGGCTATCAGAAGCATGCTTTCAATATGCTTATCAGTAATCGGCTGGGATACCACAGGGAGGTGCCTGATACAAGAGATGCAAAGTATGTACTGATTTTTGGAGAGAACATGGTATAATTTCATGTGCTCAAGGACTTGTTACTCATGTTATACCTGATGTAGTATTTAACATTTTTGGTATTACATTTCTGTTAGATACTCTTTCAGCCTCCTGTGTTGCTGAAGGCAGATTTTCACCTGTTTAAACAGGAGTGCTTGAGGTTAGGATTTTTTTTCTTTGGCCTCTTCTGTCTTTTTTGACTGAATATTGTTTCTGGAGATGTAATTTTTTGCTGGCTGGAGAAGGTATGTGACAGGTAAAGCCCCACAGAAACCAGGCTCCATGCAAAAAGAAAGACTGCTGCTCCCTGAAAGCAAAGTTTTTTTCCTGATTCTTAATTCACTTTAAGTATGCTTAATGAAGAACCAGATTAGTTATACACTTATTCAAACTTTTATGACATTAATTTAATTTTTGTGAGTAGTAGGATTGGCAGACAGCTATTTTGATAGAAACAAGATTCCAAAATAATAATACTTTAAATAAAAGTCAATGTGGAAAAGAGCTAGGAATCAAACTTTCTTTCCAGCAATGCTAAGATTACATGTTCTATGTCTCTTTCATCATGCTAGCTGTGTAGTCAGCTGCTTAAAGCATGCTACAATGTTTTTATTTTTTGAAGCTTCATTTTGAGATACTCAGTACTGTAACTACAAGAAGAGATGCTATAATTCTGTTTGGTACCTTTGAAAAATGGACATTAAATGTTCCAGTGCTCAAGTTAATGACAGACTTTCACCTTATGTACTATTTCACATTTTTTTTTAAGCCTACAGAGGATAAGATGGAAGAATGACTGATGACAAAAGCTCTCTGTTTCTCAGTTAAAGTCCTTGCTTGGTATCTGGATTGCACTGCTCTGAACACTTTCTATTAAAAAAGCAGATTTTTTTTTTCTATAATCTGTCTGATCCATGTAGGGGGGAAAAAACCCGCCACTGTAACAACAACAAAAAACCCCACTGAATTTAAAAATAAATAAACCTGCATCTGTTTTTCTAGTGTTTTTTCTGCTGTGGGTAAGATGTAATGAATTGTACTTGCTGAAAAGCCTCTCCCAAGAGCTAAGTTCATTCCAAGTCAATGAAGATTTTTCTTGTATGCTTCTGGGTTTTCATTTATAGTTTATTGTTTTTATTGGATCTTTAAATGGCATTAATCTGTGATACTGTCCATTTTTAGAAGTATGGACAAATTTTGAAAATAAGGAAAAAGAAAGAATGATGTTCTGCTTTGAGTGGGATTCAGCTTGCAGATTAAGATGCTTAAACCTAGATAGCTGCATGTTAGTCAGTTGTCTCTGCTTTTATTATAATTAGCAGAGATCCAGTCAATGCAGTTAATGGAGCATGCAGAGCTCTTCAGCTGACAAAATGCACTTGCCAGCCTTAGGGTGAGCTGAACACTATCTACTCCACTGACAGCAGTGACTAGACTTAAGTATCTTCATCTGCAGGCTGAATCCCAACCTTGGTTGTTTAAATAGGTGTTTAGCACCATTGGAGCTATGTTGGGAAATCCAACCTAGTCTCCAGCAGCTGGCCAATAAAGTTGTGGGTTTTTTGTAGGCCTCATGTCATATTTGCCATTCCTGTACATGTCTGAGCTACTGGAGGGTACTAGACAGTGTTTTGACAGCTGAAAAAAAGCCCTTGGTGTTTTTTCTTGTTTATGTCTTGGGGATCTGTGAGTCTTACTCCCACCCCAATCCATCATATCCTCTGTTTTCTAACAAGCAGCAATGTTAATTGTAAGTCTGTATTATGTGGAAAGTAACTATGCTGAGTCCTACTGTAGATGTTATGCACCTGGGCTCTTTATCTTCAAGTTAGGGGTTCTTCCTACACATTTAATGTTTGCTTGTTATTTATGAAGTTTCAGTAGTGACCTAGTCCTATGGAAATCCCACTAAAAATAGTGATAACTGCTATATTTCTGTTTGCAGATGTAGGGAGAAGTCCTATCCTTCTGATCTGCCATCTGCCAGTGTTATTATCTGTTTCTACAATGAAGCGCTTTCTGCCCTGCTTCGCACAGTACATAGTGTCCTGGATCGCACTCCTGCACACCTTCTTCATGAAATTATTTTGGTGGATGACAACAGTGAATTGGGTGAGAGAACCTTTCAATAATATTTTGGTCAGTGCTTACACTTCTTGACCTTCCTGTCTCTTCCTGTGCTTTATTGACTGGTCATAATAAAAACATGGAAGACATGATGCAAAACTGGTTTGTACTGCAGTCCATCTCCAAAAAGTGCCAGCCAGTGAAGATGCGTGATGTTCTGAGAAGCCCAAGATGGCATCCCCTTTGATATTGATGAGCTTTGTATCATAGAGCCTTTAACATTTAAAAACAGGCTTTGAAGGTAATAATGAGGAGTGTGTATTTGCAGAGGGGGTGATTAAGCTGTTCTTTATAGTTCAGCTGTTTTTAACATTACCTTGCTTGGCTGCTCTGGTGCTCAGCACAGATTACACTGATCTTTCCGTAAAGTTTGTGGGCCAATACTCACTGTGAATGCATCTGAAAGGAATTGAATGCACATAGTCTCAGCTGCGGTCTTGCAAATAAGTTGATGTGGCACTATGGAAACAGTGCGTCAGTTTTTTGTACTTGCTCAGCGTTTCAGACTGGTAGGTGCTGGGATGGAGCTCAGCCTTTGCTGGGAGGGCTCTGCGTGGCTCTCTCACAGCCTCTTGTGGCCACCCTAGGAGTAGCTGTCCCTGGCTTTTGGTGGAGCAGCCTCTGCTCCCTCAGTCTGGGAGGGGCCGTGGAGGGGTAGACCTTGCAGAATTGCTTTACTGTTGTTGAAAGATTGATGCTTCGGCATTTTTCTCTCGAATGATGGAAAAGGTAAAGACAGACACGCAATTCAAGCGTTTTGGCACTTCAAAAGCAAAATGCCTGTTGAGGAATGTGTTAGTGTAGCAGCACCTGCCAGCAGGACTGTGCAAGTTCCCTGCTTGCCTCTGTACGTATAAAGTCCACAACTTCTTACATTTTTAAAATGATTTTTAGATTATATTTTTTTTAGTACACATTTGGTCTCATCGTTTAGTTTCTGGGTTAAGGTCTCACTTGCTTTAAGAGACTGATTAGATATGTATAATATAGAATGAAATTCTCTTGTTATGCAGCTAGTTCATTTCTCTGAGGTCAGATGAAGTGTTAAGATACAGGAGAGAACAAAGATCAAACACTCTATCCCTTGCTGATAAGAATGCGTAATATTTAAAAGCTTGTTTTGTTGTTTTGTGTTTTGGATGCAATACGCGCTCTTTGCTGCAAAGTCTCTTGAGCAATTTGTTGTTTTAAAGTTTCATAACCTTCATATTCAGAACTAAGCTTAGTTGAAAACTCATTCTTTTGAATATGGTAATGCATTTGGTTAATGCCTGTGTGTAGGCAGTAATACCGTCACTTGTCTGATCTGTTGCTATCTGAAGGCCAAATTAGGTTCAAAACATTCAAGTAGCTACTTTTGCCTTTCTGACTTCAAATTAACATGCTTTGAAGCCGAAGATGGGAGGAGATATTGTTTATACAGAGAATTACTGCTCTTGATTGCACTGCTGCTTAATTTTAATGGGTGGAATTTTACAGCTAAAGAAAGGCAAAGCTGGTTTGATGACTGAGGAGATGGACAAAGACTTTGGCTCTGCCGTGGATCTCATGTGAGCTTGGGCAAATTGCTTAATCTCTATGACTCTCTGATTTTTTTTTTTTTTTTTAAATTCATTTTCCCTACCTTACATACTTCCTGAAATGGCCTCTTAGATTAAATTCTGTCTATTTCTTCAGCTTTAAATGTAGGAGCTGTGCTGCACATCATTGCTGTTGTGCAAAGCTTGGGCCTTTGCATCTAGTTTTGCCTCAAAAAGCTTCTTACACTCAATCAACAGTCTTACTAGCTACGCAGGCGTTTCCATGACTCAGCTGAGTCCACTGTTATATTTTTCTTTCCCTTTGCTGCAAGGCAGGATTTCTTTTTCTAGTACAACTCTTTTCTCCCTGATTTAGGCTTTACCTGTTATGGAACAGCCTACAGGATATGTTGAAGGCTGTTACTGGAGGCATTCTTCTACTCAGAAGAAGAGACTGAAGAACAGAAAAGAAGCAAATTGTCTGCAACTCAGTATTTTGAAATAATAACACCCCTGACTCCCATCCCAGATTTCTCTTGTTTGGAGGAGCCTTTGTCACACAGATTTGGAGCAAGATAATGGCTAAAGTAATTTTTGGAGACTGTCTACTGGCTGAAAGAGAGCAATTCTGTCCTTGGAGCAAAATTTCTCAAGCAGGATGTATTGAAGCAATTTTCTGGGTTATGTCAGAAGAAATCGCTCTTTCCAGTGGTCATGGAGCTGGCACACAAAAACCCATCAACAACAAAAACCCCAAAAGGTGTCTGAGACCAAACCGCCTATTGAGAATGGTCCATGATATGTTCAGTCCCAGGCAATGGCTGGGCACAGTTTCCAGCAGAATACTAGTTTGTCCAGGCCAAAACTGTACTCTTGAGACCATGTTAGCCATTAGGTACTACTGGCTCTTAGGTTCTGCTGCTCAAGCCTGTGTTGTGGGTCTAGTTTAGGTATCAGTATGGACTTGACCTTTTTTTTTTTCTTCCGCTGTTTTCAGAAGTTTGCACATGCCATTGCACATGCAAAACTATTTCCTCTTGTATTGTATGTCCTTTTCATACAACCTTATCTGCCATAAGTGCTGAGTTTGATAGCTGACCTTTTCTGCTTTGTGCTAGCCCTTTGTTTTCTGCAGTTGTACACTGTCTTTCCCTTGCTATGATACATCCGGTGAAGAATGATTCAAGCACTAGTTTATTTTAGGTTTGCAAATTCTTCTGTCCTGCTTATTTGGGTATCTCATTTGGGTAGCATCCTAGAGATGACTTCATTTCATCAACTTTCTAGGAGACTTTCTCCAAAAAAATCTTTCCTATTGTCTCTGGCGTATGATGTCACAGTCAAGACCAGAGGAGAGAATGCCTGTGACGCAAATTAATCCTGTCTGCATCTCTCCACAGACTTTTCTTTGTCCTGGAATATTCTCTAGCACCACATTTGCTATGAGGTACTTTCTCTTTTTTTATCCGTGGTGCCTCCTTGCAGTGCAAAGGCTGAGATCTTAACATTTGGAGTTGCTTCTGGGAATCTCCTTTTCAGTCTTCCTGTCTGAAAGTTCTTGTACCTCTTGAAGGTTACAGCTCTGGCTTCCACATATATTCCTTTGGCATTTAATTGTGTTAACAGCAACTTTAATGTTTGAACTGACATTCATCATCATAATAATAATATTTATTCCAGCATATCTGCTGTTGAAAGTCTGTCTGCCTCTCTATACCAAGGTTCTCTATAAAGTCTCAGCTGGCTTTTTGTTTTTCTTCCTCATTTTATATTCCTCTTTATTTCTCCATAAGCTTATTAACTTATGTTTTTCCATTACTTCAGTCTTCATGTGCCCATCTTCTCTTCAGTGGCCCTACTTTAATGTTAGAAACCACTGTTCTTGGGTGAAAAAAGTATTGTTACTCTTAAAACTGCCATCGATGTAAGTTAAGTTACAGTAGTGCCTATAGACCTCAGTGAACTTTGTTCTCCTTCAAAGCACATGCTTGCCAGCAGTGTCTTTGATCCTTTTGGATTTTAGAAAAGCAACCACCTGTGAGTGAGTTGTACTTGGTATCTGCTGTTGTATCAGCTAAGCAGGTACAGATAATGAAAAGTGTCTTCATGCTTCTTTTTAAAGGTGTTAACATTTGTTTTAGTGTATGGAACATAGTAATTTAAATCACTTGCCTGTATGAAAGGGCTTTCATTACTTCTGCGGTAAATGACAGTCACCATGAGAAGAATTTGGAAATGTCTTTGGAATTGCCTTTTATTTTATTTCTTTTTTTTAGCAGCAGTAATTCCTTTTAGCATAGAGTATAGTAGTTCCAGTTAAATTGAGTCATATTCTACTAAAGGTTTTGCAAACAGAACAAAAAGGTAATAATCCAGTCTATTCAGGAAACCAAGGCTAAGTATAAAACCTGAGACAGTGGCAGTGCGTAAAAAGTTAGTTGGGAAGATATAAGGAAGTGCTTTCTATCAGGACTGCACCCCATGGCAAGCCCAGTCATATGATCCATCACCTTCTTAAATGCAGGCTATGTACCTGCTTTGTCCATGTGGATTTCCACGGTGCAGCAGGAAAAAGTGAAGCAGATAATAGGAAAATGTGTGAATAAAACAATAAAAAAAGGCCACCAGAATTGGAGTGCAGGTGTAGGATGTGGGACGACTGACTGTCCTTTTGATACTCTTGGTTTGAAGCGCTGCTGTATTGGGGTAGCTTTTTGATGAAGTTTTTGGGCCTTTTTGAGTTGAACATCTTGGGACTTTAAGCAGAACTTTCATAATTTCCATCCTGTAGTTGAATTTGTGTTTTCTTTTTCTCAGCTGACTTGAAGAAAGACTTGGGTGAATATGTTAAAACGCAGCTTCCAAAAACCACAAAATTGGTAAGAAATGAGAAGCGGGAAGGCTTGATTCGAGGAAGGATGATTGGAGCCTCTCATGCCACAGGTATACTTTCTTCCTTCTCTTTTCCTTGCGTACTTTGACCATATGTTAATTGGGTGACTTCTCTTTCTGTAGTGCAGCTCTTTCAGATGTTGAATGTTTGACCTGTGATTGCTTTAGCCCGCTGTAAGGGCTCTGCATGTCATACCATGTTCTAAGCTACACAACTTAGCGCAGGGGAAGAAAGCTTTGGAATAGTGTTATCTTAGGTGAGAGACATTTTAGCAATTGTTTCAGAATGTTAATGACTTTGAAATGAATTAATTGCATTGATCTTTGGCTGTTATATTAACTTATGTCGCAACAGCTACACAAAGTGTCTTCAGTGATACCTGTATTATGATAATTGGAGACCTTAACTAACATTATCTTTGTATTTAAATGTTTATGTCATGCAGTTGACCATGATCTTTATAAAGCTTTCTCCAGTATTTCCTCATAGCTTTATTGAATTAGTCCTCACCTGGGGTTTTTCTGTTACTCAATGAGAAGGAAGCAAGGAGGACTTGGTACTCACATGTAAATATAGAGTACATATAATAAATTCACTGTTTTTATAGCTTGTAATTAACTTTAGGAAATCTATGCCGTGTGGGAGGGGGGAGGTGTTTTTTCAAGTCACCCAAACAATGACTTCACAAATTTGGAGCCAAATTTGAGTGTCTTTTAAACCTTGTCTGAACTGTTGATTTGTAATTTTTTTTATTCTTCTTGTGGAGGCTTGCTTTCGATAAAATGAGTTAATGTTTTAGGGTGGGTCAGTGAGATAGTAAAACAAAACCAGCATTTAACAAAATTTAGTGAGGCAATATAGAATTTTCCCTATTCCTGCCCTGAAAGAATGTTGTCTCAGGAACATCTCCATCTGTGCTTGGTATTGTGGTCACAGAAAATTTTCTGCATGTTTCATGTGAAAACTGGTGCTCTAAAATGGCAATCTGCTTCTTATTAAGGTACAGTCTAATCTGGTTTCTAATTTGCCAGTCTAATTGTAATGTTTCTCATACAAGCTTTTCTGTTGTTGCAGTAAGTGTTATTTGGGATAAACAATGTTTGGTGCTTTATGTGCACTGTGTGCCTTTTAGCATAAGATGCTTCCAGTTAAATTCTTTGGCATCTGAGAAAGTATGTGCTACTTTCTCAAATAATTTTGAGTGGCAGATCAAGTCCCTTAATTGGTGTTTACTCATTAGCATTGTAATGGCATAATCCAGAGAGAAAATTGTGCTTGCACTTTCCAAGATGTGCTAGGATTCATTTAAGTTAGTGCAATTTTAAGTCATTTTATTACTCTTCTGAACTGCTGGAGTCTTTTTTTTCTTTCTTTTTTTTCTTTTTCCCTCCTCAGTCAATATTGTCTGTTAATGGGTGTCTCGTTCTATATGTTTGTTTCACAGTTGTTTTCTTTAAAGCTTTTTCCGATGTCTTCCACACTATTCTAGTATTACATAAATTTTGTGTTGGATCATAAAAATTTGGATGACTTGTTCGACCAGCTGAGCCTGAAGGTCCTTCATGTGTCAAACTGCCCTCTCTGACCATGACAGATAATCCCCATGTAAACTGATGGGACTGAAGTGTTGCTTGGTCTAATACTGGTGAATTTGGCTATGCCCATTTAGGGCATTCACTCTCCTTTTAAACTGGTATGAATCCACAATCACTCTAGAGTTAATGAAATGGGGAGATGCTCTGTGTTACTTTATATTCAGGACTTGAAATGTTGTGGCCTGTGTCATGGATGAATGCAGATTAATTCATCAGAATGACTTTGTTTAAAATCCACAGATCTCAGCTGCAACAGTAGTTGGATGGGTGCTGAAGTGTGATATGAAGCGAGCTCAAGGCGATTACAGTCAGCGGACAAAACCAGCTTTGTCATGGGGATAATTGATCCGGCCCAATATCTGTTATTGTCATCTATCCCTGTAGTGTAACTCAGGCGTCGGAGGTGCTCTGCATTAGGACAAATGCACCTCCTGACTCTTAGAGTGCTGGTCTGATGATGTTTCATTTAAAGTACAGTAGCTCTGCTGAATCTGGGTAGAAAATTTGATGAGTATAAAACCCTGTCAAAGAAATGCAAATAATGGCCTACTTGAATGTGAATAGTCATGATCTACCTTCTGCCTTTTGTGACTGAACTAATCCCTGTGGAGTCTCTGGTTTGTCAGTGCTTCCAATTGCAGGTGGTGTTTCCCCTCTGTTACACAGGGTGGTGAGGATACTGCTGATACGCTGCTGCCGATATAATTGCGTATGCGCTTGCGTGTTTCATGCTACCATGGATCTTTATTTTGTGTGCTTTGGCCTCTGTAGGGAAAGTGCTGGTATTCCTGGACAGTCACTGTGAGGTGAACGAGATGTGGTTACAACCTCTGCTGACTCCCATCAGAGAAGATCGCAGGACTGTGGTGTGCCCTGTGATTGACATAATCAGTGCTGACACGCTTACCTACAGCTCTTCCCCGGTTGTGCGTGGAGGGTTTAACTGGGGCCTGCACTTTAAGTGGGATCTTGTTCCTTTGTCAGAACTGGAAGGACCCGAGGGAGCCACCGCTCCAATCAAGTAAGGTTCCTCCTATGTGGTGTGAAGCTCTGTGTAACATATGGATGATCAGAAGCACTTCTTAAGCATTATGGAGTGTTATCTGGGTGTGCGGTTTTAGAAGCAGATGCCTAACCTGTCAGATACCGACTTGTTTATTTTACTTAGAAATAGTTTTGGTTACTATTACCTATTTCAGTTTAATTTCTTGCATTTAATCATGAATTAGATATATCTGTCTTACTAGGTCAAGAAAGCACACTTTTAGAGAACACTTGTACAACAGCAGCTTTTGCTAAAGACAAAAGTCTTAAACAGCTTATGCTATTCTGTATTAAATCTGTCCAGTAATTTTACTTTTGAGCTATGCATAGATGTTTGTTTCCAGTCTGTCAATGTGTTTGGCTTAATGATGATTTTGATAACCGCCTTTGTGCAATAGCCTGCATAGCTCACTAATATAGGCTCTATAATTTCTGTGATGAAATGCTAAAGAATTGCTAGATTGGGAAAATATGTTTTTGTGGTAATAGAAAGGTGGTTTCCTAGCTGATGGCAGAGAACATAAGAGCATATGGTAATTTTCTATGTCAACGTCATTTTTTTTGCTTTAGATTTCACTTACATTTTCCTCAAACAAGCAATTATTTTGTCATAAAGCATCCTAAATGAACACACATGGATGTGAAAACCATCTTTAAAAGATTACTTGTCTCTTTGCGCAATGTGGCAAATGCCTAAAACTGTCTGTTGGAAGTCTGTCCCTATTGTTTTTGTGGTCTTTTGAGGGTTGTTCTGAAACAAAAGTCTTGATAAAGCTTAACACTAGGACTTGAAATTTACCTTCCTTAATCTTTTAACCAATGATGGCTGTCTTGCCTGTACAGAACTGGCAATATCTGGTTCTTGCTGGACACGTAACTGTTATAAAATGATGTCAGTAGACACCTGTTTTTTAGTAGCAGGCACATACGGCTCAGACATGAGAATAGAAGCTGTCCCAGCATGAAGCCCTTCATGAGAAGGGCCAGTGCCGGTAGAGCAATAGCAGGAAGCTGATTGTGCTTTTTCTAGTCGCAGGTATCCACCTCGGTACAGAATTCAGGTTTGTAAGGTGAAAGAACTTTACCTTTTTTACAAACAGACTCCTTGCAGATCATGTGGTACTTTTATAAGATTTGCAAAGTGAATCAGTAACTGGGCGGTCTCATCTCTCTTTCATTCTCTTTTCTTGGACTGTAAATGAAGAGCATTTTGGGCTGATGCAAGCAGCTCCAGGACAAGGTTCTCTGCTGTTATCTGACAGCTCTGCAGTTAGTCTTTCCACGTCTATCCATCACAAGATTTGGTCTGAGAAGCCAGGAAACTTCTTAAGTTACCTAACAGTTTGACTGGCTTGTTTGGGAGGTGCCACTGTGGCAGTTTCTGAAGCCAGAAGGGAAAGGACAGACTGGAAAAACATGAATGGGGAACCTGCATAGAAAGTATTAAAATCCTTATTCTGTTAAGAACTATTCTCACAGTTAATCTGGGGAATGCCTGAAGGTTAGTTCTTGCTGTGTTCAACACTGTTGTTGCATTCCTTCAACTCACTTTTAGGAAGAACTCCCATGGAAAAGGCAGAGAACTTTACAGTTAAAGGGAGCCTAATAATCTAAAATGATTACATTTTCTGAGTGTGAAAGAGACTTTTCCTAGTTGGAGGTCTCTGCCTGCTTTGAAAAAGAAGCTAGATTGCTATTTAACCTTTGAAAATGGCTTTCCATCAAATGGAAAGTCTTACATTTTGCATTTTAGAGACCTTCATAATAGATATTTTGATGTCAGGGATGGAAAAATTGAGAGCGACCTTTCAACCCAGGTTTTAAAGTGACAGAAACTGTAGTAGAAAATGGTGTGAGACCAAGCAAGGAAATCTAGACTTAGGCTTGGCTTTATCACGGGTTTTTATTAATAAGGATGGGAAAAATCTTGTTCCCAGCCCATCATATGTTCCAACTATCATATCATATTTATGTAGTGTTTTTACTCTTTTTTTTATACTCTTCTAGGGCATCCACATATTGCAACTTTGTGTTACAGTAGCAATTCAATCTAAAGACTGTACAGTGGGGATCATACACTGTTGTTTTTACAGAATAGAGCACCATTCTAGTAACACACAGGCAAGGTGAAAAACTGGGAAATGCCAAAGAGAACACCTATGCAAATATACAAACTGTAAATAACTTACCAATACATTGATCGTTGCATCAATGATGAAACAACACTGCTCCTGGTATTTAAAGTCTATCTATGAGACGGAGTACCATTTCTTTTAGCAGCCTCCTTGCTTGTATAATTTAAATCTGGACCTTGTTTCTCGATTTAATTTAATATGGGAAAGTAATGTGTTACTCTGGATTATACTCTTTCTGCAGTTCAGTCAAGCCTGGTCTGTATAATTTGCCCCTGTAAGAGGGGGAAGAACACATTATTGTGTGCAAGTGTACATGTTTGCAACTGTAGGGGAAAAACCTTTTGGTAAAGACAGATCTAATTAAAGGCAGCTCTTAAGTTTCAATGTAGAAAACTTGATGGACTCAAACTTGCACAAGTTTTTACTTTTTTTTTAAGTGGTGACAGCCACTTTGTTCCTTTTTCTTTGTCCTATCCCTTTTCCTCAAGCTTAGTATACAAAGAAATATGGTTAATAGGTATTGGAATAATGAAAGATCACAAATACCACTTGCAGAAATGCTTTTGAAAATGTTTTGAGACTAGAAATGTGATCTGATGATTTCTAGTGTCTGCAGGATTTAAATTGTATTATGTAGGTCTAAATTTAAGTTTTGGGACTAGCAGATTCAGCTAAAATTACTGGGTTTTTTTTTTTTCCTGTGTAAGAAAATGAACTTCTTTCAATGTTCCTTTTTAGGTCACCTACTATGGCTGGAGGCCTGTTTGCCATGGATCGCGAGTACTTCAATGAACTTGGACAGTATGATAGTGGCATGGACATCTGGGGAGGAGAAAATCTGGAAATATCTTTTCGGGTAATCTAGCTTTCATGTGAATTTGGACTAGGAACCTCGGTGTCTTGCTGCTTCTTTCCCCTATGTACAGTTTCTTTATCACTGGAATAGCTATTTGCACACAGAAATTGGCATTTTTATTCCCAGGAAGGATGACTTCAGTGCACAGTAACTGCCTTTACAATTATACTCAAGTTAAGTTTTAATGGAAAGATTAAAGAGAATTTTGAGCTCTGCAGTTAAATGTTTGTGATTTTTTTCTTTGTTTGGTGGAACATTTCATAATACCTATAGAGAAGTACAAGAAACAAATAATCATGCAAACTTCTGAAATGAGTTTATAAGCAATGTCTGATGAATTTCACAAGTCAGTTAAAAAGATGTGTAGCTCACAGCAACATTGATAATAAGTAAGCTTATTATATTTCCTTAGAAATGTATGGGGCTTTTCAGACACTTCAGCCTCCTTTGTGAGGGCCTGGAAATGTAAATTTTTTTTGTAACTAAATTAAGTGTCATGCAGAGGAGTCAGCTTGGTTGGAAAAATAATGAGAAAGTCGTAATCAGGGGATTCAAAACTGGTATTTTGTTGGGCTTCCTGTATTTTATCTCATCTTCCCTGTTACTCTGCTGAAAGAAAAACAACTTTTTGTCCTCGATGTCATGTTTACCTCTTCACTTTACAAAAGTGGATTCATCAACAGGTTTGACAAGAGTCTACCTGAAAATGATATGCTATCATGACAAATATGAAAAGGGGATTAAAAAGTGAAGTTAACATAAAAACCCCCAAACTAAACACACAACTCCCAAAACCTTAGAGAAATCTGTCAAATTGGGTGTTCAGAGAAATCAAGATTAGAGTTCAAAAATAAGAACTGGCATCTCATAAATTTGAGTGACTTTAAAGGGGTGTGTACTGAATAAATAAAATCTTTCAAGTCTTCAGTACAAAATACAATTATTAGATACCTGAGTAGAAGTGTATGGTGTGTGAGGAAATTATTGTTACTGTGTAATACACAGTTTCAATAAAAAGGGCTTTGAAAAATTGGAGGATATTCAGGGAGCTTTATAATGTCTGGAAGCTCCATCTCCCTGGGGGAGAGTTGTAAAGAAGTTTGGCCTTTATCTTATCCAGGACGAGTTTTAAATTGACTTGATTATAAACTGCTAATGTGAGATGATCTTCTGAGATCGGAGGACCCCTTAGTCCAACAAAGCGCCAATGATGACAATTTGCTGGAAGCTGAAGTTTAAAAAGAAATTTAAAGAAATAAATGGAAGTAGAGTGTGAAGGAAATCTAGATTTGGGGTGCACTGGAGCTGGATTAAGGCACGTAAATGTAGCATCTGAATGGGAACAGTATTTCTGAGTTCCCATATACTTAACAGAAACAAACAGCTGTGTAAAATAAGTGCTTATACTTGAAAAGATCTCCAGGCTCCCTTAGTGATATTGACTGATCTTCATTATGTATTGTGGAAGTGTGGACATGTAATTCTCGTGTAGGTAAATCGATTTAGATATCTTAATCTGCAAGTTCAGTGTTCTCTAGTAGGTCATTAGAGCATACAATTTTAGAAAATTTACTATTTCTTTTGTGAAAGCCGTGTTGTCTTATGTGGAAAGTGTGATGATATGACAAAAATAGTCTTTTCTAACCTGAAGATGTAATAATTTGATTTGTCAGAAAGCATGACATGTAGGACAACATTGCTGACACCTAATTCTGTCATAATGCATAAACCTACCTAAGTATCCCTTGAAGAAGGGGAGGAGGTAGTGAGCCTTGTCAGTATGCGTACAATGAGGTATGTTCTGCTTTTGTATGGACAGATCTGGATGTGTGGTGGTAGACTTCTGATCATTCCCTGCTCCAGGGTGGGACATATTTTCCGTAAAAGGCGTCCCTATGGCTCACCAGGGGGACAGGACACTATGGCTCATAACTCGCTGAGGCTGGCACATGTGTGGATGGATGACTATAAGGTAAGAGACAATTCTAGGTCATGAAATAAGGTTATTAACTGGCTTGTTTGTCAAAGGACTGTATCACGGTGGGGTCCGTTAGCACCTCTAATGGGGTCTTCCTTCTGTAGTCTGATTTCCTAACGTTAATTTTGATGTGAGTTCCTAAATTCTGTAGGACTGTCATTTGGCTTTTGGGTGCTCAAGGCTCCTCCCTGTTACTTCTGCTACCTGCAGGAGATACAGTTTTATGCCTTTTTAATGAAGTAAAAGATGGTGAAAGAGTTCTTGTAAGCTCTGCATTGCTTGGTGTCCAAATCAGTATTACATGGCAGCCATATACTGCTATATGCCTTCAGGTAGTTTCCATGTTGGCGAGACAGGGATTTTCTTGAATGGTTGTTTGTTTTCTGTTTTAATTAGCAGCCTGATTCTTAGTCTTGCCCTGGAAGATGAATCAAGATTAACTTCTGGATTCAAGGGCAAGTGTATTCCTTCCTTGTCTTCAGGTCTTGGTACTGATGCGTTTGAATGTAGATTGGGTTTTTGTGAAGCCCTGATCTCTATGATACTTGAGGACATTTTTGCCTTGTGAGACCATAGGATTTGCTGTGTGGCCAGCTCCTGTGGTCCCTACAATTTCTATATAAGACATAATTTATTAACTTTATATTCTTTAGAGGTTTATGTTTCAAACACTATCCTTTATCTTGATGCTCAGTCAGTTTGAGGAACCTATTAAGGGTCATTAATTTTTATCTCCATTCTCCATCTCAGTAATGCATTGGTAGATTTGATCTATCACTTTCCCTTTTATTGGTGTCTGGGCACAGTTGTTTTGTGATTAATGATGGCTTTCTCTGAAGCTTGGAATTGATTCTTTGTTATAATTTCCAGCTAATACTACTTTATCCAACAAGGACTTAAAACTGCTGATTCTAGCAGTCTTTTATCACAGATTTGTCCTGAATGTTTCCAGCTGTTTCTAATCTAATTCTCTGATAGTTGCCAGAGACTGTCATTATGACAGATTTATGTATGGAAGGCAAGCCTGGAAATATTTTTGTTTTTATAAGTGTAATGAAAATATTTAGGGCCTGTATAATTTACTGAAGTGATTGTATGATGAATAGTACAAAGATAAGACTTAAAGGACCTGTTTTGCAGCAGAGAGCAAATATCAATATTTAATAAATAAAATTGCATAATGGAAGGCAAACAGCAAAATTTTCATAACTGTCAAAAGCAAAATGTAAAAGAAATAAGTTCATGTATACAACAGAAATAAATAATGCAGAAAAGGTAGGATACTAACATTTGAATTTTATCCAGGAAAGAGGCAATTGGAATAGCAGAGCAACTTTTTTGAAGCGGACCGATTTCTGATAGTCATGTCCAGTCTATCTCTGAACTTCCTCAGAGTTGTCCAACAGTCCAATGTACTTAATGCTTCCCCTTCCTCTGCTATTAATATACCAGTGATACATCAAGTGCATCCAAATACTCAAAGATCTCGATAACGACAGATATGTAATTTATCTTGAAATGGCATTGTCTGTCATCTGAATATCAGAGATAGCAGTAGGTAATTGAAAACTGTTAGAACCACATTACAGTAAGTGCATTCCAGATGTCTGCTAGAGATTAATCCAACAAAATACCATAGCTCAGTGCCCTGAAAACTGATTTCTAAGTAATATCTAGTAAACGACTTAATGTGCAAATACAATGCCTCTTCTATGAGCTCAGTAAATCTAGCTGGAATTAAAGACTCTACAAGGAGATTTTTCTTCTAGTTTTGGTAATAGTATTCATGCCACATTGTACATTCATGAATTCCTGTTTGTCCTCATTGTCTCTGCATTAGAGTTGAACAGCACGTAAGATTGAGCCGGAATCTTAATCTGTCCTTGCCTAAGCAGGTACAATTCCGAGTATAATCATAAATTAGAACATGAAAAAATAACATCGTGGGAGCGTTTCTGGAGATGGTGCAGATGAAGGGGAAAAACTGGGCTTGACAGAAAGCCCAGGTGACAGTTCTGATTCTTCATGTGAATAAATGCATGGTCCCGCTGAACTTCACAAGATAGTCCCATTTATAGGTTTATTCTGATGCGGAATTTTTTTGCCCTGGTAACTTGTAAAGTTGGAAGGTGGAAACTGTGGAAGACAAAATACACTTGAACCCCACAACAGTGAAAACAATCAATTACAATTAATAATTTAACGAAAGCTTTGCCAGGTGAGGAGAATGATGATGATATATACACATTTGTTTCTGACTTAATGAGTCTAGGATGCCTTTATTGCCAATGGAGTGTAGGGCTGATTTGTTTCCTCCTCAAGTTGGCATCTAAAAAAGGTCATCAGATTCATGCTTGAGAAGGGTCTTCATCAAAAAAAGCAGTCTAGAAAGATTAGCTCAGAGTTAGGCAAGATAAATCTCACCTCCTGTGGCAATCTAAACACTGGAATTTCCTAATGCCAGTTTCAGATTTAATGGTTGAAAGGACTAGCAAAATGAAATGAAACTTTGGGAGTTCTGCAAACACGAAAAAGTTGGAAATCAATAATCTGAAATTCTTCTCCCCTTGTACCCGACCTGTTTCTCTTAAATACAGGAGCAATATTTTGCTTTGAGACCCGAGCTAAGGATGAGGAACTATGGAAATATTACCGACCGTGTAGAACTGAGAAAAAGATTGAACTGCAAGTCATTTAAGTGGTATTTAGATAATATCTATCCTGAGATGCAAATATCTGGGCCCAATGCCAAAGCTCCGCAGCCAGTTTTTATTAATAGGGCACAGAAACGACCGAAAATAATCCAGCGTGGAAGGGTAAGATAAACTTTCTTAAAAATACAGAATTCTTTTTTTTTTTTTAAATTATGAGATTCTTTCTGAAAGATTTACTTAAATACAGTAAAAATGGTCTGTTTCCATAGAGCTTTAGTTTTGCAACAAGCTGTCTTGAAAATAACAGAATTTCTGTCTTTGGACAAAAGCAAATCAGTTTCACT
Organism: Haliaeetus leucocephalus; assembly: GCF_000737465.1. Classification (NCBI taxonomy): domain Eukaryota; kingdom Metazoa; phylum Chordata; class Aves; order Accipitriformes; family Accipitridae; genus Haliaeetus; species Haliaeetus leucocephalus. Next base: position 22,805,422 of record NW_010972436.1, on the reverse strand, counting down.
ATGATCTGTATTTCAGGTCATCTTCAGACTAGATACTATTCAGTGAGGTTTCCTTCCTCAAAGCTCTGAGTTGCGATGTTTTGATGTCTTTAGAATGCACTTTCATGGCTGTTGGTTCTGAAGATGGATTTGGATAGAGAGAAATTTGGCCTCAAATATTCATGCTCTGTTGGTTTATGATAAGAGTACAATGTAATTAGTTTCCAAACTCACTGCTTTTACTGGATAATTTTCTGCAAAGATGAACATTTGCATCTGAGAGTAATGATGGCTTTTCTAGTCCTGAAAAGGCTGTTAGATAATGAACAAAAAATGAGTTTTGCTCCTTTTTTTCTTTAAAGTAGAAGAGATAAATTTTTACATGTATTCATGAAGGAAATCATGATTAAATTCATGCCTTAGCTCTGACACTTATGTTTATGGGTTTGTATGCAGGCAAAGCCAGCACACAGTTGCATCTGTTTTCTCCAGTGCCAAATTGGTCTGATGTGTGCTTTTTATGCTTCCCCAAAATAACGGATAACATCAAACCCAAGACAACATTCTCAAAGTCTTCTCTGTGAAAGAGAAGACCTTGGAATAAACTATTTCATGTGCACATAGATTATGGTTAGCAGATTCCTTTCTAGCTCAATAATTGGAAGCATTAAATAGCGATGCAGCCCTCTCCGCAAAGTAACATTGGCTGCAGTAGCTGTTGACAGTTGCTGGTGCTGCAAGTAGGTTCAGCCTGGAGGACCTGAGTTCATGCAGAACCTATTTGACATCATTAGATTTTTGCTTGGAAGCAGCTATCTGGGAATCCATGATTTGTGCAGTATTTTTATAATAGTATCCCAGCCAAGCTGTAAAGTTATTTATTAGGGCAAACATGCGTAGTTTCCCTGAATAAAACTGATACAATGGGCTGATTCCCCTAGTTGTTAAATGCTGTTATTCCCCTAGTCAGACCTTGTTTGTTTTCTTTTTCCCCCATTTAAATTTAATAGCTTTCTGCTTTCATTCAGACAGAAGTTTAACTAAGGAATTGCTGATGTGGGGGAGGCTACTTGAGGGATCTGAATCCCTCAACAGCACTTAAGGGGAAATCTTCCTGGCAATAATTTCCCATGCCTTAATTTGGAGAAAAACTTTGTGCACCCTTTAAGAAGGGGGAGACAAGACATGGAAAAATGCAGCTCCTTGGCTTTGTTCTCCGGGGTTCAAGAATTATACCCAGCATTGTGTGAGAGAGTCAGCTTTGGCTCTGATGATCGTATAAACTATTTCCAGATGCCTACAAGGAACAGAACGATCAGCCAATGTCACCACTGTGTGCCAGACTCTTTAGGATTCGGGATGAATCACTCCAAATCCCATCTTATTCTCAAAAACTAATTGGGCCAGAGATAAGTGCTGGTTTGACAGCTGGGAAGAACTGCAATGATCACAAATTGTGACAGTTCTTAACAGTGTTATCAAATGCTGATCATCATGGCCAATAAAAACAAGGGCAAAAATCATATAAAACTCATGTAGCTGTATGGTTTGAAAGCCTTCTGTTGAGTGAAGAATGATGAAAATGAGATCTCTCCTAGAAGTCTCTGGGGTGTGAGGAAATATTACTTAGAAGGTTATGTGTAATTTGTTTCAGATGTGTGTAGGGAACAGGAGAAACATGGTGCACTTGAGGAGGCTGTTGATGTGCCTTGGGACAGCTATTTCCAGAAATGTTGTTTAGTGAAGAATATTATTTGGTATTTGCACTCTCTAACTTTTGCTATCTTGTGATGGAGCAGTTCATTCTTTTTATTGCTGGAAGTGTCTTTGGTTTCTTAAAAATCTGTTGAATCAATACAAATGCCCAGACAGCTATGTAAGTCTTCATAATAAAATGCAGCTAGCTAATTAATCAGCCTGTCCTTGAGTTCAGGACAGCAAATTCTTTTTTCCTCTACATTCAGCTCCAGATTGGAAATAATTACTTTTAATGTGGATGCCAGATCTGGGGCCCTGCCATCTCCCACGCATGCACACACCCAGTGACTGTCAAATGCACTCCCATGCGCTTGGTAGAGAGCGGGGCCCTTTGCTGTGAGGAAGGAAATGGCAGAGTTGTGGACATTGCTAGAATAATTGCTTTTCTCCTTTGTACCCTTGGCTGTGTGCAGTGCAGTTCTTGATGTGCAGGCAGTGATTGCTGCCTGAGTAGCCTGATCCCCACTGTATCACGGGAAGAAAAATAATCAGGCTGAAAAGAAGTCTTCTGCTTGCCACCAGTTAGTTCAGGGCATGCGTGTAATTTAAAGCCAGAATAGAGGTGTTTTGTCTTGCTGAGTAACTCTGTGGGGATACATCAAGATCTTAATGATTCTTGACTGTTGGAATAGGGCAACCTAATCTTCAGGCTCTGCAGAAGACCTCTTGGGTGACTTCCAGGGTAGGCATCATTGCCCAAACCAGGAGAGAGATTGCTAACTTGCTGAGGACCTCCTTGTTTGCTTTGATGGTAGATGCTTCCAGTTTTGCACCACAGGACAGTCTCCTGACCTGAATCTAGTCCTCTGATACAACATTATTCCAAATCAGACTAGGTAGTGCATTTGAACTGGAATGAGCATTTGGGTGTTTGTAACATTTTCTCTTCTTCCCTGATCTGTCATTAAAATAACATAGCTGATAACTATGGCTTTTCAGCTACCTAAACGCTCTTGAAATTCAATTTGAAAACAACATTAAGTCTCTAAAGTTGTTTGTATTTAAGTAATTCCTTCTCCTTTCCCAAAGAGGCTGTCCTGCTTTGTGAAGAGAGGCTGTAGGAGGAGACATACGTACAAGCTAAACTGTAGCAAAATGTGGTTTATACAGTATAGTCAATATTCCTGAGCTAGTGAGTATCTGGGACCTGAGACTTCCATGAAGAGTGAAAGAGGGGAAAGCAACTTGACAGTTGAGTATGGCCAGCATGTCCTGAGCCAGGTTGCGCGTACTGCAGTTGTACCATGAAGAAGGAAATCTTGATGTAAATACGAAGCAAAATGGAACCATTTAATACTGTCTTTTCTCCAAATTATCTGAAAAACAAAATGGTATTTTAAAAAGGAAGAAGGGGTTGTTTTTTTTTTTTTGTGAGCACACTGAGTTCTAGGGCTTCTAAAGCATTGCCGTATGTTCCCTTTGGTATGTAATGTTTGTTGTTTATTCTGTCCATCAAACTGTTTTCCTTTCCTAGTTGTATCACCTTCAAACCAACAAATGCCTGGTTGCCCAGGGCCACCCAAGTCATAAAGGAGGCCTGGTAGTGGTTCGGGAATGTGACTACAACGATCAAAACCAGGTATGATATTCCTAAGTATATTGACTAGTGATTCACATCTTACAAATTGCTAATATGTTTTCCTGCTGGCAAAACGTCCTAGTGTAACATCTCACCAGCAAGCAGACTGATTTCAGAGTATTGTTCAAACTGCAAGGCTGGCTGAGGAGATCGTGGAGCTTACTGCTCTGTACCTTACTAATGCTGAGTATTGGATATTATATTCCCCTATCTTTATGGCAAGAATCTTTGTATGTGGCTGAAGACTATCCTTAAGTGGCTCCTGGTGGGCTCATAATCCACTAATTAACACTTCAGAATTTGTAGAAGCTCTTTCAGTCAATTCCTTGTACTGGGATTTAAGGCAGCCTTTTCCTGGCCTGCTGTTCTCTGTGTACTGTACAACTAGTCCTCTGCTGCTGGAGAGGTTGTAGTTTGGGGTTAATGAATGATTTGTTGTTATTGCTAAATAGAAGGAATTCTAAGGAATTTAGAAAATTCTTTGGCTACAGGTGATTTGCTGATCTGGGAATTAATTGGGGATGGATGTGAAAATCTAACGAGAGTTTTTATAATACATGAAGCCTTTGCTATTTCACTTCTGTTCTTTCAGGCAACAGAAATTCAGGACATGGATAAACAATCTCCAGGGTAGAGCGATCTTCACCTAATGTCATAAAGACTTTTACCTAGCTAAGAACTACATTGAGAACATTATGATTTAGGAGCCCATGGGACCCAAGTCTAAAAACTAGATTGCATCTGAAAAGTAATCAAAGATGTAAAATAAATGGAGCATGGGAGGTAATGCAGCGTAGCTTTACCAAAGGTGGTTTATGCTAGACTAACTTGATAATTTATGAAATGGGCAGTAGTTTCCAGGATATGGAAACTGCAGCAGTAGAAGCAGGATGATTTGTGATAGTCTCAAACAAAAAGTTGTGTGCTTTGTCAACTAATGGGACTTTTTGCCTCCTACCTGTGGCCTCACCCGTTGAATGTGACAGAGGCAGGCAGTGTGAGGGGTGTTAGCCAGTGTCTGGGTAAGTGTGGCTGGCTCTAGACACATGGTCTCTAGTTGCCACTTAGGACCAAGCAATGCATCCCTGCACTTTGCCTCTGGAGTACTGAGTGATCATCACTGTGACCAAATTGTAGGTCCCTGTGTTCAGGGTGGATGAATTTAAGCTGGAATGGGAATCAAGGTTTTCCTATGTGATCTCTTCCATTGGCTGTAAGAAAGTCAGCAAGTCTTGTAAAGAGTGTGTAAATGTAACGGTAGCTGATTGGCACCAGTGATTGTACATTTACAGTGTGAAAGGTGCTACGCTGCTTTCTGAGCCTTTCAGTCTGAGTGAGAAAGCAAAAATGACTGCCTGTAGATGATGTCCGCAGTAAGAACAGATGGATCCTCACAGTTACTGTTTCCCCTCTCCTTCCTGCAATATTTTTAATAGTGAACTGCCACGTGGCTGGAGGAGGAAGTCTGTTGTTTTTCCGTATCAAAACCTTTTTCTGATTTTTGTCCTGGAGACAGAAACTTCAGTTAGCCTTTGGGTGCTGAGAAAGACAAGTTTAGTGCTCTGATTGTTGATCTTTGACTTCTTTTCTCATGAATCTAGTTTACTAGTGGTAAATTAAGGAATTAGTTCTCATAAAAAAGTGGCTGCGCTATCTTCTTTCACAGTGATTTTGTTCTCCAACCAAGTACGTTAACCAATGCTATGGTTTTCTGCCATTAGACTTATTTCGTCCTAATAAATCCCAAGAATGCATTCAGCCAGCTTTCTTTCATATCCTCTTGAACAATCTAGCTATAGATACATGAGAACAATTTAGAGAAAGATGACATTTAACAGTTTCTGCTTCTAAAAATAGCAAGAAACTTCCTGAGTATTGGAAGCTTTTGACTGTTTTTTCTGGTAACACTCAACCCACTGGCATTTTCAGCTGATTTTTGCTTTAGAACCATCTGTTTTATGCCTTTGGCCTAATAAGAAAGCCTGTGTTGGGTCTGGTGAAAGGCAGGTACACAGCTATCCTGTCCCCTGGATGCCCACTGGCAGCAAGTTAAGGGTGTGTTGCTTAATATATACAGTGCAGACAGTTACTCTGGAAGATGACAATCTGCACATCTAGAAAATATTTTAAAAATTTGTCTCTCTCACAAATGTTATAATGAAAACTAGGACGTTTCATTAACTGGAACAGAAATACTCGGTCTGGGATAATACCGGGGATTGAACATAAATTTAGGAATAAGTGATGAAAATTTTGTAGTTAGAAATAGCACAAGTAGAAGAGGTGACAGGATCTTATAGAACGAAGGTCAGTGAAGAGAGGTCTGAAGTAACAGAAGAAGCAGAAGACCTGATTGTGAATTTTGAAAACAGAAGACTAATATGGAATGAGAAATTTTGTAGTTGAAGAGTGGTCATGTGAAGGAACTGCAAAGATTGCCAAAGTAAACACTCTCCTGAAATTCAGTAGTGTGTCTGACCTCTTTCTGGAAGCAAAACTGGGAATCCACGAGGTAGTGCATACCACAAAATCTTCAGTGTTGAAGGAGGATAGAAAATACTTAAGTGCATTGAAAGATCATCATGAAAGACTGGAGATGTCTAAAAAGTGGAAGTAAGAAACTGTGGTGTAGATTCTACCCAAAACCATTATGCCAAGGTTAATCAGATAGTGATTAGGGGACAGGGAGGCTGAAGCAGGTTTTGGGCTAGATACTGCTGTAAAGGAGGAGGAGTAGAAGTAGTTACTGACAAACTTGGAAGAGAAGAACCCAAGAACACTAAAAAGGAAGGTTTTGGAGTGAAGCACAATGGCCAACAAAGACTAACTAGTGGGAGTGTTTGTGATCTAAGAGCTAAAAGAACATTGGGTTTATCATGTAGCTATTGCATGCTTGCCTTCTTCCTGACCTAAATGCTTAAAGCCAAGTTCCTTTTCCAGAAAATCTCCTCTTAAAGTCCACTGAATTATGCAGATTTTTTTCTACTGTTTGTTTTCAGATATGCTAGGTTGACTCTTAGGGTTTACTTTCTGTGTTGTCATAACCTCTCCTCTGTGTGTTTACTTCATTTCAATAATTTAACTTTTCTCTTACTTAGCAATATATCAAGATTTAAAAATGTGGCTGTTGCCATTCCAGCTGTGGATGGTGCTAAGGTGTCTAAGCATGTGCATCTGTGCTCTGGGCCTTTAAAAGATAACTGATGTGAGCAGGGAATTTCAGAAAAGCTCTGTTAACACTCTTGTAGCACTTTGTAAAGCATGTATTCTTACGTTTATAAACTGTTCAAGAGTCAGAGTCTAGAAGGATGTGCTCACATGTGCAGTTCTTCTGTAACATCTTTCTCCTTAAACCTCTGGATCATGGCTGTTAGTTTGCTTTTCTTATACAACACATGTCTAGAGTGAGTGTGAAGATGTGCAAGTTCGGTCTGCTTGCTGCTTTTCCATGAACTATTCAAGGAACACAATTCTTTGATCCCTCTAACAATTGTCATAAAACATCAGCAACACACTGAACTGTGAAACAAAGTATGTATCTGCTTTGGAATGACATTCAGGAGGACGTTGGGTTTTCAGGGTAGCAATAGCTTAAAATAATGATTATAGACCACCAAACTTTGCTGTTCCTGATGATTTTCACAAGTAATTTGGTGCTGTGATGTCATTGTTATCTATAATAATAGGAGCTGAAGTATATGCAGATAGCTGTGGTGTTGCAAATTGCTAGGCATATCTCTTCCTTAGTGCTGAGGCCACTTTTTGTGCTCTTAAGCTGAATTTGTCTTTTAAAAAACTGTCTGACAGAATAATACAGTAGTGCCAACCTAACCAACAGATTTTAACTGATGGACTGGAATGCTTCTCCTGTCAGCACGGTTCATGGCAGGGATTTTCTTTCACACAAAGGGCTGTTTCTGTAGTAGTTACTGTCTTGTATTTACTGAAATTTTTCAATGCATTCCTCTAGTGCTAATGCAATTTGCAGACCAAATAAAGAGTGTATATTCACAAAGCTTTGCCAGTTGGCCAGCCATGCCTTTTGCTACACTCCACTGCACTCTGAAAGCCAAAGTGTAGGCTGATGCTTCCTGGTTTATTTGACATCATTTTGAAATATTTATTCCCTAGGAACAGTGAGCTTCTATTTTCTATCCATGACAGATTCTTTGATTTATTGTTTTTCCTTAGGTCGGGTGATAGGTTTTGTTGTCTATATTGACACTAGACTCAAAATCTTCTACAGTTAACTCCATGTTTCAAAAGGAAATGATAGTATGGGCCATTCTTCTAGATGATGAGGCACCATTTGAGCCCTTTCCTCACTTGCATTTCCTCTGAAGTAGTTCAGCTAGCTGTTATCTGTTTACATTAACTAATATTACTGTAGGAATAATTTCATCTTTCACAAAAAAAAAGTGCAGTAACACAGCCCCGTATCTCTTTATTACGGTAAAAAATAATCCCAGAGGGATATCAGTGTGATATAGTGTTTATGGAGGGAGTGTGCCTCCTTTACCAACAGTGGCAACCTGAAACCAGTCAGGAAATCCAAGTATTAGTAAAATGAGAGAGCAAAAAAGCTCCACTCTCCGGTCTTCAGCACTGTCACACTGCTGTCCTTGCAAGGAGTTAGACTGTAGTCATCACTGAAACTGCTCGTTAGGCTGTGTATGAGGAGAAGCCCTGTTTCTACTTGCCTATCTGTATGTAAATGAGATTAATGAAGTTGTCTTAGCAATCAATCAAGGAGAAGGCTGGGTGATTTGTTTGTGTTATATGGGGGTGAAGTAAAATCCTAGAGGTACTAGAAGCCCTAGGAAACCTCAGTCTTAAATCTGTAAATAGTCTGAACTACTTTTTGAGGGGACTGAATCCAAAATCCAGTTCTTCCTAAGCTGCACCTGTATAAAAAAAGGTTGATACTAACAGAGTTCATACTTTGGACCTCTTCCTATTTATTTTGCCCACAAGACCTACTCTAGCACGTGCTATACATCTGTCTGTAGGTGACCAGAAAGATACACATGCTAGCTTTGCTGTAGCGGTGAGAATGCTTACCCCAGATCCCAGATCTGCGGGTCCCATTTCAACTATGGGAAAGTTGAACCAGCTACTGCAGTCTGGGTGACGAAGCATGAGCAGGACCTCTGTGCCCCTGTAGCCAAAGGTGAAGGCATTGACTGGTGGGCGGGAGACTTGGGCAGACATCCGAGCAATACCAAATCTGAGATGCTTTGCTTGAAGGAAGATCTCGAGGTGTTCTGGGGACATCTAAGACGTCAGAAGGGTCAGTCGGCAGCTGAATGGGCCCCTGCACTCCAAGGCTGAGGGGGTCCTTGCACCTTCCCTCTTATCCTGTTGCCTGTGTTGAGAGGCAGGGAAAAAAGAGCTGCTATAAAGAGGCCAATCCTACAGCATTCACCAAATTAAATCATTTATTTAACCCCAAACCTGATCAATTTCACTATGGACAGAAGTTCTTCCATAACATCTGCCATTTAGGTTTTATTTAAAAACAGAAACAATTCATTATATTCTAATTGCATCCCAGTGTTTTTGACCCAGTGAAAATGATCAGTGATTTTCCTTAGATCTGTGGAGCAGATCAGTTGTTAGTGTGTGTCTCTGGGGGACAGCAATTAAAGGTGCTGCTTTCTTATGTGGTGGGAGCTGGGCACAATTCCATTTTTAGAAACTGAAATCTGACGGTGATGCTCTCCTAGATGTTAGGAGGTAGATGCAGGATGAAAATACCCTGCACCTTGCCTGTTACCTTTTTTTTTTTTATTAAATAAAATAAATTTTTAAAATGGCATTTTCTGTAGAAAATACCTAGGAGGATAAAACAAAGCATCACTCAGAACTGAGGTATAAATCTTAGGCAGGCACCTTATTAATGATAGACTTTCGATAGTGTGCTGGCTGCCAGGAGATTTTTCCTTCCTATACTGGGCTGTTGCTCCTGATAGCCTGTAACAACAAGAGCTAAACATCATCCTTCCAGTCTTCAGCAGCAAAGTAATTAATAAATTTTGGAGTATGCAAAGGCTTGCAGTTATGTACCCCCCCCATGGGGTGGCTTTGCTTTCCTCGTGCTTGAATCTCTTAATAATCTGCAAGTTCATACTGATACTCTAATTTGAATTTGGAACCATAATGTGTCCCAAATTTGGGCCTTTTTTCCTCTTTCCTTTGTTTTCTATACCAAACACAAAATTAGTTTGAAATTAATTTTGGCCATCTTGTATAAGCCTTTCTGGAGAAGTATCACACTGGATTTAACTGCTGTTTTGTGTTCTTTGCCATTACTCAGCTTTTGATTAAAGGTCTGCTCCCTGTGTCACTGCAGTCTTCTCTCTCAGTTCTTACCAGTTTCATCTGTTGTTTGCATTTGGCTCCATCATTCTTCTTCTTTTAATAATAATACTCTTCTGGCAAGTCCTGCTATTTCTCCATTCTCTCCTCTTTAATCTTGCCATGCTTTCTTTCTTATGACAGGTTTTAAACAGAAAAAGTACGTTAGAAGGCAGAGAATGCCTGAGGTTAGGGCAAATTTTAATATAATACCTGCACTTCCTCAAAGGAGGCCTTCACTGTATTATAATAGTCACTGTGATAATGAATGAGCTGTATGCTTTTCAATCATGCCGTCCAACTGAGGCAGTGTCCTGAATCACAGCTCCTTCCAGAAGGCTGTTTTTAGTTTCATCAGACAAAAAAAACCCAACCCCACCACCAGAATTTGTTCTATTTGCCTGACTTTTCTGCCTGGAATTTGATATTCTGTACTCTTAAGTGTGAAACTCATGCAGACTTAGTGAGAAAAAAAAAAAGAAAACCAAAAACCCCACAGAGCAGACATGGTTACTGCAGCACTGAGCTTTTGTGAAATCAAAACGTGGCTGGAAGAAGAGTGCACCAGAAGAACTTGGTGTGCCTGTAGGTACTTCTGGTACGGTTATGAGGGGCTCGATTCCCTCTCATTCACAGGGTCAGAAGTCAGGGGAAAGGGGTTGATGCTGGCAAGTGAGGTGGATAAGCAGCCTGGTGTCAGGTCTGGGAATGGCAGCAGAGCAAGAGACCTGGCCAGCTATGGTGTCGCCTGCTCAGCATCCCGAGAGGTTGGGAGATACTGTCCAGGTGCAGTGTGACTGCAGGGGCCCCGCGGCGCGTTCAGAATAGCAGTAGTTTGGTGTTTAGCCAGATGGTCTCAGTATCTTCCCTGCACTGCAGTTACAGTTTTCAGATACTTTCTTCTCCTTTTCCCTACCCCTACGTAACCCAGGATGTTTTGAGTTGCACACACCAAAGTTCCTTCATTTCTTTGCTTTCTTGCGTAGAGTCTCCTGTGCGTTATGAGAGCTCCAGGTCTTCCACCTAACTCATCTTGGCCCAAGTCTTTGCAGGCCTGAAGGCACTGAAGGAGGGAGGGAGGACCAGCAGCTCCTGCAGTTAGACCAGGCTGATGGTTCAGCTTCAAGGAACCTTCAGCTGTGCCAGACATGCATTGCTCCAAAGCAAGGTTTAGGCAGCCCAGTGCAGTGGGAGCCAGCAGGGTATGGGCATGAACTGCAGCAACTGAGGGTGCCTGACACTTTTTTATGCCAACAATAAAAATGCCTGCTTTTGCTAAAGTAGCATATAGGAGAGGACAAACTGACAGCTTGAGTGTATCCTTGCTTCTTGTTAGAGGTGATGGTGGTTTTCAGTGTGATCACAGAGAAACTCCTCTAATGTCATGTATATTCAGGAACCAAATGCAGCTGAACCTGCAAATGTGAACCAATGCATTCTTGCTTTGTACAGTTGGGCCCCAGAGAGGAGCTGAATTCAGTTCCCACTGCTATGTGAGCTGCTACGATATTGTATAGGTTCTTGAGGTCCAGATCAAGACGTTTTCGTGTTGGTTCAGCCAATACAAAGTGGGTGTGAAACGGAGAGGGGTGGTCTCCCTGTAAGCACGGCACAGCTAGAAAAAGCAGTTTGGCTGGGGAGCAGAGAAGGCCATAAACCTGTCAGTTATGGAGCATGTAGTTTCAGCATGGGAATGGTAAAGCAGCAACTTTTCTCACTCCCTGGAGAGCAGTATGGAAAGTTTTGATAACACCTGGATGCTGGTGATCATCTGCTTGAGTAAAGATCTCTGAGCACCAGGCCACCAGCTGCAAGGAGTAGGACCCAGGGACCAGTGTGGAGACTAATGTGGGCTACCTGGCACCAGAATTTGCGCACCTGGTTTTGGTTTCTCATCATTTAGATCTACAAGCCGACCCCAGAGCACTATGTTAAATAAATTCCTATATGTTTATAGACAAATGCAGCGGTTTCAGAGAAGATTGGAGATACCTTTTGGCCTTGCGTGCCTGCCAAGCTACTTCCCCACAGCTCTTGGGCCACCTGCTGTCACCCAGCATCCACCTCTGCCCCCCATACTGGCTCCGTGTGTGGAGCTGAGGCAATCCACCAGCCCCCTCTTCATGAGTGAAGGATCATCTTTGGATAAGGAGATTTACTGCCTGGCTTAATGACTTTGCTCAGAGAGCGGCTGGTCACCTGCTTGGAGATCTACTGCTTGCCTGTCACGTTATCTTGTCTAGCTGCCTGGACAGGAGGAACATATGGGGGCTGCTTAATTTTAAAAACGCTAGTTACAGGGCAGAACCATAAGTGGTCCTTTTAGTGCCTCTGTATGGGGTAATGCTGTGTGATGTTGGGAAGGCAATAGAGCACCACAGCTGCATTTCAGTTGCTGGAAAAAAGGCAGCAAAGAGGCAGTGCGCATTGCAAGGCATGTCTCATGACACCAAGATGCTAAAGCACCTTCTCTGTAGCTGAACAAAAGATGCAAGGCACCTGCCCTGAAACATTGGGATAAATGTCTTTTTATCTTCTCTTTCAGGTCTGGATTTACAATGAAGATCATGAGCTGATTTTAAATAATCTCCTTTGCTTGGATGTTTCGGAAACTCGCTCGTCCGATCCACCTCGTCTCATGAAATGCCATGGGTCCGGCGGCTCACAGCAGTGGACGTTCGGGGTAAGTGGAGTGTCTGGCCTATAGCATGTTGCTTGTAATTAATGTCTCAATAAGTGATAATAGCACTAACAGGACATCAGGGTTGAGTTTAATTATGACTAAATGTCAGATGTACCAAGTCAATTGTACTGGACTAGGCCCAGCCCACATTCTAGGCAGCCTGTACAAAAGTTACATGGGCTTTGGTGGCTGCATTTCAGCCTGAATAAAACTTTTGCTGAGCTCTGGAACATGCAGGCCCTTTCCTTTGCAACACAGGAAGGTTTCTACAGCCCTGTTTAGCCTTTTTTCTGCTTGTCACAGCCACCCGCAGCACTTGTGGCTCATGAACATATGCCAGGGAGAACAAAATCCACCCTGCAGCTCTTTGTTGTGTTGTGTTTGCAGGACTTGGAGATGGTAGCAGTCCATGTGGTGATTTCTGCTTAGTGCTTGAAGATGCACAGGGCAGAGCTGAGGATTGACAGAGGAGTTTTTTTGCTGTCGTGTCTGCCCTATAATTGCATCGCGTTAGTTTAATCACTTAGAGTCTCAAGTGGCTGATTTCACAAAACTGAGCCAGCGCTGCATACACGAGTTTTGGCTCCTGCGTATTAACGCAGAGGCTGCTCCCTCACATGCCCTCAGCATAGCAGTGAGTCTGTAGTACAAACATCGTCTAATAAAGAGGAGGGCAGTGCCAGAACTGCCTATTGCCCTTCCAGGACAGCTCTGCATAAACTGTCTTGGGTTCATAGCATGCTGCTCGTTGGCAGCACGAGTTCCTAAGTTGAGTCAAATAAGGAAGGCTGTTGCAGTCCAGGATGGTTTGGAGATACAGAGGCAGATACTGCGTGAGCCCAGCGTTGTGTGTGTCTGATGCTTGCACCAGCAGTGCCACAGCCACAAATGGTACTGGGAGTTGAGAACTTAAAAATTCTGCTGCTGATAAGAGATTATCCAGGGTTCTTCAGCTTGAGCTAGTGGACAAAGATTTTACGAGACTGAGAGAATGGCCATTGAAATTCAATGCACGTAACTGTTAGGGGATACTTGTGGTGGTGGTGGAGAATCTGGGCTGCGTGTGTGAAATGTGGGCTTTGAGCATTTTCACTGAGCATGTGGGAGGTGGATCTCTAACAGTGTCAGATTGGTGCTCGGCACAAAGGAAAGTGAATCAAATATTAGGATTTATTAGGGAAGGAATAGGAACCAAAACAGAAAAATGTCATCGCACCATTGTAGTTTGCCCATGCTGGTTGCCTTCTCTCAGAAAGGCTAAATTAGGACTGGAGAATGTTCAGAGATGGGTGGCAGGGCAAATCAAAGGCATGGGGCACCTTTCACATGAGGAATATGCGAGCAGGCTGGGACTCTTTAGAAAAGTGAAGACTTGTGGGAGCAAGGGGAAATAGATTAGGTGTGTGAGTCACTGGTACAGAGAAAGGACAACTGTGCGCTGTCAGTTACAGTACAAGACTCAGTGAGGGGGTTATTCTGGAGGAGTGTTGTGTATTCTTGCCATGTTCTTCCACTTCACTGGAGATCTGCTTGTGTCCATAAGCAGTGACGGAGAGCCCGGTGCGGCTGTTCTCACCTATCTGCTCCCTCTATGCAGGAGAGCAGGAGGTTGCTGCCCACAGGAGCTGCTGGGGTTGTGCAGAGAGCCCTTTCCAGATAGAACAGGGGCTGTCACAGTGCCCAAAGCAGCTGCAACAATCTGTTAGTGGGGGGAGATGACAGGGTCTTCTGGGGGGAAAAAAAAAGAGGAGAAGGATCTGTTTCCTTCTCACACTTGGCTAGGGTCTGGCCTTGCCGTGGTTACTGGGATGTGGGTGCTGCGGGCAGTGGCATTGCTACGGCTTGGCCAGCTGCAGAGCAGGGACCTGGCTGTGCCGCGCTGTAGCCTTGTGGTCTCCCTCTTTGCTGAGTGCTGGGGAACGGTTTTGATCATCCCTCCACCTCATTACGAGACTGTGGTATAAACAAAATCCAAACTGGGTCCCTGTAAGGATGTGAGAGCCTTCGTTTCAAGGTCTGAACGTGGTCACGGGATGTGCTGTACTCTGGCTTTTAAATGGTGCTGCTGTGGGTCTGGTGTGTCAGAGAGGCTGCTGAAAGGCTTATCTGTCAGGAAGGAGCATCCTCTCCCCTTAAGCATTGGTTTTGGCTTCGGTTTGACAGTGGAGTAGAACAGAATTTTTAATAAATAAATCCCATCTGTCTTTCTCTCTCCTCTAGAAAAACAACCGCCTCTACCAGGTCTCCGTGGGGCAGTGCATGAAGGTGGTGGATCCGCTTAGCCACAAGGGCTACGTGACCATGGCCATCTGCGATGGGTCCCTTCCTCAGCAGTGGCATTTTGAGAGCTGAGACAGCGAGGATGCGGCTGAGAAGCGTTAAGCCAAGACTCAATACCCCTTCAGCCATGATTTTAAGTCATTCTGGAGGGCTTTGCGAGGAGCCCCTAGCTGCTACACCCGGCCCAACCATTGCAAGGACCCTTTAGAAATACTCTGCTATGAAGAGCTGTGTCCATTAGAAGGTCCAGGTGGTCACCGGTCTCTGGTCAGATATAACAGTAATAGCAGCAGCCCCACTGCAGAGCAACACGTAGAAGTGCAATTTATCAGCGGTTCCTTGGATTATCGAACTGTTTTTAAGTAAGAGAAATTATTAGAGCAATGTAATTTAAATTGTGAGATTTTAGCTTTGTGGATCTTTTAAATGACAATGACAGAAAGGAGTCCTCTTCAAGTATTTCATGTGCAGTATCTCATTAATTTACATTTTTAGTATGGTTTTACTGGCCAAATTATTTTACTTTTTCTGGAAAATACTTTTATTCCCTTTTATCTTCTGAAAATTGTCATTTGTAATATTTAAATTTAGTTCTTTTAATTTACAATTTTAGGACATTTCATGTAGTTTAAATTCTTAGCGGTCATTCGTCACCTCATATTTAAAACAAAGTAACTATTACAAAGTCTATTTTGATGATTCATGACAGTAGCTGCATTTAAAATAAAGTATCATTTTTTTATTAATTGGTATGGCCTTACTCTTTGTAGCTGTTGGACCAGAAAGCACCAACTTAGAGACTGATGAAAACGAGTGTTCACATAACTTGGGTCTTCTCTTGTTTCCACTCTTTTCTTCACAGCTGGCTCTTTCTCCCTCTCTCAAGTCTTGGAAGGTTTGACAGATAATTTCTGTTTGGTTTTTTTTCCCCCCCACTTCTCCATTTCCCTTCCCAAGTTCATTTGTTTCACTATTTACCTTTCTTTGACTTCCTGCCTCGCCCCCAGATGCTGCTTCAGTGCATGGAAGCTGCTGCAGAAGAGAAAAGCTGTTCTTACCCAGCGTATTTCTCCTTAGCAACGTTGTCCTTGTTTATCACGCTGCAGCGACTTGCCTTCCCTGGGAAGCACGCAGTTCCGACATCGGCAGCGCCAGGACAGCCCTGCCCTTTCACTGGGGCAGCAGAAACATTTTCCAACTGCATCCAGTTACTGACATTTTGGGCAGCGTGAGGCAAATAATGATAATGCTGGAGCAATTATAGACCCACGTCTTCCTGCAGAGAGGAGAGATTCACTTGTGACAGACTGTCGTCTGCCAGGGCAGTCACCCTGGGAGGAGAAAAGCAAGAGGAAGAACACGAGCAGGTAAGAGCGGTCCCTTGCTGCTGCGCGGCTTCTTGCCTCCTTCATCAGTTAGGGAAGCAGTGAGTCACAGGCAGGGAGGAACGAGGTGAGCAGGGTTTAATTGTAAACCAGAACAATAGGCTGAAGTGGAAGTTCTTCCAGATAAAGCATCATGATGGGAATAAACATTAGACACCAGCCAAGTTCCTTCCTAGCAAGAGAAATCTCTAAAAACAACCCCAGCCCCCTTCAGCAGCTGTATGTCAGCCGAGGCCCATGCTGCGCCCCTCGCTGGGTCAGGCGGCCCTCGTAGGGGCACCCAGAGTTTTGAAACTGGTTCCCAAATGGCTGTTGCAGGGCAGGAACAGATTCATAGGGTGTCAGCTCACAGCGGCCTCCCGCTGAACCCTTTCAGCGGCAGCAGGGGTGGCGTAAAACCAGCTGTCGTGGTGTGCCGACAGCTCCGGCGAGGGTTTGTGCTGCCTGTCCTTACGCCAATATCCCCGCTTCCTCGGGGGGACACCTGGGTGGCTGTTGTGCGTGGAATTAATTCCAGTCCTTGTTGGGGGTGAAAGGGTGGGCTACAGATGTGTTTGTGTCTGTCTGCTTAACCCTGACTGCTCCGACGAGTGAGTGTGAAGCTCTCAGCTGTTTGCTGGGCTTTCCTGTAGGCTGAGAAATTTGTTTTGGCTGTCAAATTGGCTGTGCAGTAGCCTTGCTCTGGCTTTTTTTTTTTTTTCTGTGGCCTTTGTCTTTTTAAAAAATAATAAAAAATCAAAACCCACACAAATCCTCAAACAGGCAATGCAGAAGCTTGCTTTATTTATGGTCTGAGTCTGTTGCCACAGAGAATTTTTGACCTTTTGCTCCCCGTGAGGAAATTTGGAGGCAGCTATCAAAACCAGCTCAATACATGCGGTCTTTAAGCCTGCAATAATAGGCAAGAACGTAGAATTGATGGACCACTGAGTTGCAGCTGGATTGTTCCTTAATATAAAGAAGATAAATATTCTACGTCACTCTTATATAAATAATGCACCTTTTTTTTTTTTAAATTGGCGATACCCACATTTGCAGCGCTGCGTGTGTGGGCTGGCGGCTTCAGCCTCTGCACGCCCAGCCCGTGCCAGCACCTAGGGACTGGTGCTGGTTTCCAGGAACAGATGGAGGCGATGGCATTTTGGATGGTGTCAGTTGTTTCTGCAGCGAACAATTTTTGGCCAAAGCCGTAGCTGTTCAGTGCTGCAGCCGCAGAGCCAGGTCATTGCACACAAAATTTGAAGAGGAGAGGGGTATAAATCTTTCCTGTGAACACCCAGTCCTGAATCAGTTGACGGTTCTCAGCTACGCCCTGCATGGGCAGCCTGCGATTAGGTGGAAATTCATAGTTTTCTTCCTCTATTTGAGTGTCCGCTCACAGCTGACCCTGGGGAATTTGGCTCAGTAGGAAGAACAGAAAGAAAAGCCCTATCCTGGGATTTAAGCTGTCCCAGCACTCAGTTTGCTGAGTCATACTGAGAATTTATTTGTAAAGAAACTGCACCTGGGACTCATTTTTAAGCCTGTGTCAAATATTTCTGTCTTGATGACCTGTGGAGTTGGTGGCTGACAGCAGCTTTGCTTCGTGGCTCGTTTCTCCCGTGTTTCTGCAGCTGGCCTGCCCTGCGCTAACCCTGACACACGAGCTGTGCTCCCTGCTCACCCCCAGTGCTGACACCACTCGGGTCCTCTCTCTTCCAGCAGCCGGAGCGCACAACGTAAGTAACGCTGGAGAACAGCTTTGGCCTGGCTGCTTCCCGCTTCTCTGCGCTCCATCATCTTGGAGCCCT